>NW_026615911.1:0-34463 GCF_000801105.2 Raphanus sativus
ATCACTTGATGTGTTTCTTCAGCCACTAATATATGAGTTGCAACAACTATGGGCTCAAGGTTCTGAAACATACGAATTCGTGTAAAGAACTTTCAAATGCGGGCAAGTACTAATGTGGACAATAATGATTTTCCAGCATATGGTATGTTATCTGGATGGACAACGCATGGAAGGCTATCATGTCCATATGTCAAGATAACACTGATTGCTTTCCAACTAAAACACGGAAGGAAAACGTGTGGGTTTGACTATCACAGGAGATTCCTACCACCTGATCATCCATATCGTAGGAGTAGAATTTGTTTACTAAGAACAAGAAGGTGTTTGACAGTCCACCTGCGGGAATTAGTGGGCAAAGTTTGAAGACACAACTAAGAGATTTTGGTGCAGAAAGGACGCCAGACAATCGGTGGACATGCGCGTTTTCCGGTAGATGCTGTTGGAAACCTACATAACTGGCACAAAAGTATATTCTGGATCTGCCATACTGGAGGTCATTTGCTAGGCATTAATTTAGATGTCATGCATATTGAGAAGAACTTTTTTGACAACCTCATGAACACGATCCTTAACGTTCAAGGTTAAAACAAGGATAATTTGAAGTCAAGACTGGATTTAGTTGATATATGTGATCGTGCAGAACTTCATGTTGATGGAATGGTAGGGCTCCTTTCCCATATACCGACTTGATGAGGGAAAAATGCGTTCTTCGATTGGATTTCAAACGATGTGGAGTTTCCAGACGGTTATGCATCTTATTTGCGTAACTGTATCGACAGAAAGGAAGGAAAGTTTTATTGGTTTAAAAAGTCACGATTGTCATGTGTTGATGCAACGCTTACTTCCGTTTGCTTTCAAGGAACTATTACCACGAATGTTCATGAAGCAATGCAGGGATAAGTGCTTTCTTCCGCGATTTATGCGCCAGATCAGTGACTCTTGAAGGTATGAAAATCTGAAGACTAACATAGCCGTGATTCAGTGCAACCTTGAGAAGATATTTCCTCCTATTTTTTTGATGTTATGGAGCATCTTGTTATTCACCTGGCAAGAGAATTGGAACTTGGTGGTCCTGTGCAGTATAGATGGATGTATCTGTATGAGCGGTATATGTTTCATTTGAAGAAGATGGTGAAAAAATCTAAGTAGGGTGGAAGGTTCTATAGTCGCACAGATGATCAATGAGAAATTTCAAACTTTGCTGAGTACTACTTTCCAGCAGAAGTTCAGACCAAAACAGAAGACCTGCACGGCATGATGATAGAGGCGAACGGGCAACATACCATGTTACGGTTCCTGACATTTTCACAGATGTTGGACGACTTAGCGAAAATCAAAGGACCGTCGACTTACTGAGCAGGAGCGCAGTCATTTGCAAACATATTTGCTCACCAACTGCGAAGATGTTCTTCAATATGAGAGGTAAGTTTATTATCTTACAAATTTTAACAAATTAACATTTATATCTTAATTAATTACATTTTTTGTTCACAGGATTTTCATGGCAGAAAAGCGGTTCGAATATAGATACGCTACCAGAGGCAGAACTAGAAGAAATGAGCAAAAGAATTTGCTGGATGGATGTTTACTTATGTGAGTGCCTTAAACAAATTAAAATCATTTATCACATATTTATAGAAATTTAAAAAATATTTATCACATATTTATACTCATATATATGTGCTATTAATAGTGTCTGCTGGTTTGGCCAGAGGTGAACACTTTGACGATTGGATACGCGAGATGGTGGTTGGACCAAACTATGTTGTGAAGTCATATTCCGAGATTTTGTACTCGAGGATATGCATTCACAACTGAAAAGACGAACGTTCGCGTACGACCTATGATGCTGGCGTTTGTTCTGCATCGGGAGATGATTATACTACGGACACATACATGAGATTTTGGAAATCAAGTATTTAGGCCTGCTTGGATTGCGCTGTACTGTTTTCTATTGTGATTGGCACGACATCACTCCAGATCGAGGTGTGAGAACAGATGCATTTGGTGTTACATCAGTTAATTCGAGACGAAAGCTGCAATATTATGATCCTTTCATTCTTGCTTCTCAGGCCGATCAGGTAAGTTATTGGTCATCATGTGTAATAATTTAAACTTGTACTAAAAAATTTAAAATGTTACAGGTGTTGTTATATCAAGTACCCCCGGATAAGGAACAGAGATGATCCATGGGTTACTGTTACCAGACTCAACCCGAGAGGCCGAGTTCAGGGGAGTTCTGAGCTGGAAGACCCACTACAACCAATCACATCCAGTAACTTAAGTGCAGAAGAAGACGTAGCAGGAGTTGGCCTTGTAGTAGATTTCACCGACTTCGCAGAGGGAAGCCGTCGTTCACGCACAGGATGAACCAGTTATTGGGAGTTCACCAAGATCCAGATTCAGATTCATCTGCTGATGATGAGTCGGAATCAGAGTAGTTTTTTTTTTTTTTTTTTTTTACTAATTTCGAGGAAATTTCGAGGGAAGTTAGGTTTCCTCGAAATTTCCTCGGAATTACCCTTAACGGTTTAGGGGTTTGATAAAAATTACCTAGATCCTCAATTTCCTCGAAATATTCCGAGGAAATTTCGACGACAAAGATAATTTTAGGAGTTTGATTTAAAACACTTTTTTCGTCGAAATACCCTCGAATTTTTTGGTGTTCCTCGAAATTCCGTCGAAATATTTCGAGGGAATTTCGAGGACCTAGCCATTTTTTGGTGTTCCTCGAAATTCCGTCGAAATATTTCGACGGAATTTCGAGGAAAGGGGGTTTTAAACCGAAAACAACGTTTTGCGGATTGAATACACGTATATAACTTCATTAAGTGTCTTAGCCAGATTATAAAGTCCAACTTAGGGTTTTAACCCGAAAACATGTTTTGCGGATTGAGACGAAAACCACACAACATAAGATAAACACTTATACGTTTAATAAACGTTAAAGGAAATACTTACAATAATTTTTGTAATTGTGTTATTTCATTATTTATCATCTATACAAAGAAACCTCATTATTATGAATTACATTCGTATAAGAAATGACATAGGGAAAAAAAATCGATGTTTTCAAAACCAAACCCTATTTCTCGAAATTTCCTCACAATATTGTGAGGAAATTTCGAGGAATGGTTTCCTCGGACTGTTTTCATTAACCAGGAAACCCTAGCCGCGAACAAGAGAATTTCGAGGAAATTTCGACGACCATGTTAAAAATTTCGAGAAATTTCGACGGACCCTGTCCGTCGGACCCTCATAAATTAGGTTTTCATTCTTTTCTTCCCCATTTCTCTCCTTCTCGATTTTCCTCTCTTCCTCACCGCCTCCTTCTCCTCTCCTCTCTCTTCCTCGCGGCTCCTCTCCTTCTCCTCTCCTCTTCCTCGACGGATCTCCTCTCCTCTCCTCTCCTCTCCTCTCTTCCTCTCGGCCTCTTTCCTCTCCTCTCTTCCTCTCCTCTCTTCCCATGTAAGTTCATATCTCTTCTCTTCCTCTCTTTATAGATCTCGAAACTTAGATTGTTAGATAGAAAATTCTAGGATTGAATGGAATTTAGGATTTGCATGTTTGGATTGTTGTTTGGATTGTTGGTATATTTTTTTTTGATTTATTTGTGTTTTTTGATTTTTTAAAACGTTTTTTGATTTTTTAAAACGTTTTTTTTGATTTTAAAACTATTTTTTGAATTTTTAAACGTTTTTTTGATTTTTAAAACGTTTTTTGATTTTTACGTTTTTTGGATTTTAAAACTATTTTTTGAATTTTTAAAACGTTTTTTTGATTTTTAAAACGTTTTTTATTTTTAAAACGTTTTTGATTTTTAAAACTATTTTTATATATTTAAAACTATTTTATATATTAAAACTATTTTTTATTTATTAAACTATTTTAATATATTAAACTATTTTAATATATTAAAACTTTTTTTGTAATTATTAAACTATTTTTAATATTTAAACTATTTTATATATTAAATCTATTTTTAATATATCAAACTATTTTTTGTATTATTAAACAATTTTGATATATTAACCAATTTAAATAAATAATTGTATATATTAAATAAAATTTATTTATATAAAGGTCTCAAGAGGAAACATACCCCCTCTCGACAGCGTCGTGGTCGTGGTGGTTCGGGGAGCGGCTCCATTGCGGGTTCCGCATCGCCGTACAGCTCCTACCAGACATCTCCTTCTCCATTTCCTCTCATTCTCCTCCGCTCCCGGTGTGGCACCCACTCCTGCTCCTTCTCATGCTCCTGCTCATCCGGCACTTCTGAGAGTTGCGGAGTTTTGTTCGACAGCCGGGTCGTGACCATCTTCCATATCTCACTCAGTATCCACGTGGACAGGGTCAGACATGGTAATTAAATCTATTTTTTTTTTCATTAAAATTTGATTCATTTAAAATATTTAATTCTAAAATAATTATTCTTTTTATTAGGTTTGACCGATCCGGGAACGGATCAGCGGATGGATCAACAGTATGATGTACTCGTCCCTCGACAATGGACATCCGACTTCCACCGATTCCCTCTCGAGAAGCAGCATATGTGGTTTCAACAGTTTGCGGTAATTTTTCTATTTTTTACTTATTTTACTTATTTTTTTCATCTTTATATTAATTTTCTACTAATTGTGTTTTATTTCAGCAACAATTCAACTGGAATGCCGATGATACGTTGTTTATCTATTACCACTTCGTCCATAAAGTATGGACAACTATGGGAAGCAGATGCACTCGTGGAAGAAGAAGTGGGAAATAAACAAGGTTCGTTTTTATTATGATACAATTTTTTTATTTTTAAAATATTTTTTTATTTATTTAACAATTTTTTTTTAAAGGTTCCAAAGGGGATGGACCCGACGGTCTGGCGGAGTTGAGTGAGCATTGGAGTAAGAACGAAGTCAGAGCAACTTCTTCCACCAACTCCACCAACCGCAAGAGCGACCGTAAGGGGAAGGGCATGTACGTCCATAACTTGGGTGCTCAGTCTTTAGCCAGTCTGGGAGATCGCTTGGTAAGCTTGTCGGTTTTTATTATATTATTTAAGATTCTAATATTTTTTGTTGCATTTCTTTTAATTACTAATGTTTGTTTAATTTATGTTTTTTCCAAGGCGCAAGAAAATGAGGGGGAGCCGGTTGATCATCTCCGCCTAATAAAGACGGCGTATACCAACAAGAAGACCGGCGAGATTTGAGATGGTGTTGTGAGGGATGTGGTCACCCTTATCGACAGTCAGATGGAACAGGAAGTGTTCTCAGCTTCAAAACCGAGGATGACGATTCCACGGGATCGACCGGCTTGCCTCGGGTTCGGATCAACCAAATCGTTGAAGCGGTAAGTTCATTTTTTAAAGTTCAATCCTTTTTTATATTATTTAAATTTTTATATTATTTAAATTTACACTTTCTTTTTCAGTCGGTTCCAAAGAAGAAGGGCCGTTTGTTCGGTTTGGCTCGTCGGTCTCCTCGGTTCCGTCTGCTTCTGCACCACCACCGTCCTATGTTGATCAAGAAGTCCTTCTGAGCCAGATGAGGACAAGGATGCTCGCATATCTGCGCTGGAGTCCATGGTGGCGAGTCAAGAGGCGGGCTGGGAGGCACAGAGGAAGCTGAACGAGCAAATGATGGCGATGATGAGGAGCATGAACCCGAACGCCAACGTCGACTTCCCGAACATGCCAGACCCGGACTTCAAACCCCGTAGTTTAATTTATTTCAAAAACTCTAAATGTTTTCTTTTCGTTTGTATGACTTTGAATTTTAAATAATATGTTTTTAATTTAAATTTTAATTTTATATTTACGAATTTAAAATTTAAAAATATTATTTTTTAAAAAAAAATTTTTTTAAAAAAATTTAATTTTCGGAATATTCCGAGGAACAGATGTCCTCGGTATATACCGAGGGAAGCGTTCCTCGGTATATTCGAGGGAGGGTTCCTCGAAAATTTTCGAGGAAAGCAGCCCTCGAAAATTTTCGAGGAACCTGTCCCTCGGAAAATTTCGACGAACAGCTTTCCTCGAAAATTTTCGAGGAACACCTTTCGTCGGAATTTTCCGAGGGACAGGTTCCTCGAAAATTTTCGTAGGTCATTCCCTCGGTATAATCCTCGGTATATACCGAGGGAATTGTTCCTCAATATATTCCGAGGACCTCTTCGACGAAGGTCAGTCCTCTAAATTTCCTCGGAAATATGTTTCCTCGAAATTCCGTCACAAAATTTCGAGGAAATTTCGACGGAAAATGAAATTTCGACGAGTTTTTTTCGAGGGACATTTTCCTCGGTATTTCGTCGGAATACGCGTATTCCGACGAAATACCGAGGAAAAAACCCCTCGATATCGGCGTGTTTTCTTGTAGTGACATATTTAATTAATTTCTGATATTTTCAGATTCTAGTTCAGATTTCGGTTTGGTTCAGGTTATAACCAATCTCCAAAGTACTAAGATCATAAGTCCCATTCGGATATTTTGTATAGTAGTTTAGATTCGGTTTCGGTTTTTTCGTTCGGGTTTAGGTAGGTACTGCGAGTTGAGGTAAGAATGTCAAACCTAAAATGAGATGAAAACATATTTTCCTTTTTTTTTGAAAGATAAAAAATATATCTTTTTAGTTGATTGGTGAAAGATAGAGTAACTCAGCAAAGTTTACTTTTACTATAATATTTAACGCCAATAATTTATCCAATCACAGTCTTAGTGTTTAATTTTGAAAAAAAAAAGAAAACAGAAACGTTGACCTCTAAAACTTGTGTTGCCAAAATGCTCACATGTGGCTTAAAACACTGGGCCTTGTGCTATCTAATATTTTTTCCTATGTTAATTGATGATTTTAAAAATTGGATCCTTTAATTAAACGAATGTTAAAATTTAAGACCCTAAAACAGTGAAGAAATTTTAATGAAAAATGGGGACCTTGTGCATTTGCACGGCACCAACCCAGAGCCGGCACTGTGTATAACCACAAGTTTTGTTGGCCGACTTGTTTTTTTTCTCTTTCTTTTCAGTAGTTAAAAGAAAATAACATCAATGCATTAAAAATATCTTAGGATGCCACACGTATAATTTGGATTGTAGTTGACTACTATCTATAAAAACGATGATACTATTCGAGAAGAGATTATACTCATCTCACTCTTGTTCCTCTTTAAACCCCTCCTTTGATTTCTTTTGCTCTCTTCATGGCGATGTCATTCTCCGGAGCTGTTCTCAGTGGGATTTGTTCTTCTTTCCCCAGCGGAGCAGCCAAGCAGAGCGGCGTTGGCGCCGTCGGTTTTGGCCGGAAAACTGAGCTCGTCGTCGTCTCTCAGCGCAAGAAGTCGTTGATCTACGCAGGTGACGGTAACATTCTCGATGACGTCAACGAGGCCACGTAAGTCTATGCTTTTTCTTTTAACATCTTGTCTCGTGAGCCTCTATATTCGCCCAAAAACTCTCACACACATATATATTAGAAATGGTTAATATTACTAACGATGATATTATAATATCGTTCAAGATATAGAGGTTCATAAACCATAGTGTATAAGTGATCTCTCTTTTGTTTTTTTATAGTTTACATATTGCCTCAAATATTTGAGAATTAAGTAAGATAATTCCATGTTGGCCATTGTAGATATCCGTTTTGTCAATAATGAATCTGAATATACATATACATAAACAGAAAGGGAGCTTCGGATTACGTGACGGAGAAGACAAAGGAAGCGTTAAAAGATGGAGAGAAAGCAAAAGACTACGTTGTTGAGAAGAACGTTGAAGCCAAAGACACTGCAGTGGATGGAGCTCAGAAAGCTTTGGATTATGTGAAGGCAAAAGGAAATGAAGCAGCTGAGTTTGTAGAGGGTAAAGCAGGAGAGGCTAAGGACGCCACAAAGGCATGATGATTCAAACCACTTAACTAGTAGATATATGTATCGATCCTTCATGTCTCATGTTGATACAATAAGATCAGTTTGTTTTTACTTCTATTCTAAAATCACGGCCTCCAAACCGACCACCACCCTGCCGGTTCTTACCACCACCAAAAAAAGGAACGAGATGCATATCGTGTGAGCCATTTCAGGGACTTCCTGGTTAGCTTCTTGCATCATCAGCTCAGCGAGCGGTCTTGCCATGCAAGTGTTGCCATCGTTGAAGAAGGCAGTTGCAAGTCCCGATTTGCCAGAGGTCATCAATGTCATCTGGTAGATCTAAGTTCACAACATGTGCCACGTGGGGAATGTCGAGACCACGAGCTGCTACGTCAATCGGTGTTCTTCCGCTCTTGAAGGACTTCAGTGCCACTTCTCTTTCCTTCAAAATGCATATATAACAACATAACTTAGTAAATCTAGCCAACAGAAAACAAACTACAGGTTGAAAATGATGACATATAAGAGTTCAAGTTCAGTAGCTTCCTACCCGCTGTGTACATTCATCAGAAGTATGACACAAGACCAAGTTAAAACCCTGAAAACAAAAAAGAGGAGTATCATTTTTTACCTTGCCTTAAACGCCATTCTCTCTCTGAGCGTGAAGCAGATCCATGGAATGACTGTTCTTGTCAGAATCAAGGACGAACTCAACCCTTTGGACAATTTTTTTTTTTTGGTTGCAGCTTTAACATTTACATACGGCCTTTAAAATCACCAATCATACTTTATATTAGTTTTTAAAACTACAGCAAAAAAAATAACAATCTTATTTTCTAAAACCTCATTTTTAAACCGTAGGAAATTTTCAAATTACATCCTTAAAGTTAAATCAAAAATCTTACGGCCCAAATGCTCAAAAAACTATCTTATGCTTATTTGAGTATCATATTCTTGTTACATGTGGTTCAAGTTTTGTGTTTTCATTTGTTTTGAGGGAGGTGAGGAAGAGGAGCGGTCAGGGTTTATCAGAGAACCAAGAAGAGGTTTTGGAGAAGAAAGAGCGAGTGGTAAAGATGTATTCGGGTATGGAGCAAATTAAAAGGAATCCTCGGAGAACCGAGGAGAAAGGAAGGAACAAGAGATATCTTCGAGAAGAAGGGGTTGGCGACTGGCGAGGGAGGTATTCTTGGGGCAATTGGCCAACTATAGTTGAGATTGCAAAAACGACGATGAACTTAGTTATTGGTGATGCTCCTGGAAGGTAGGAGTGTCCCTGTTAGTATGGGGGCCATAGACAATAAAAAATTTGGGGGCCATAGCAGTGGCGGAGCCATGTGGTTGTGAGGGGGGTCAGTTGATCCACATGCCTTCTACAAATAAATGAGTACAGTTGATATTGGTTGGAACATTTGGTAAAATCCTTTAGTTTGATCCCATGACACCAATCCGAACCCTTACTTTTGACCCATCTTAATTTTTTTTCAGTAATATTACATATCTATTTTAATAACTGATCCCTATGAAAGATGACGCTGGTTCCGCCACTGAGTCATAGACAATAAAAAAATTGGGAGCCTGTTTAACTATAGATCTATTTAATTTTTAATATTTTTACTAATTTTGTTTTGTTTTTTATTGACATAATAATAGTAATTAAACTGGCTTTTAGTTCAATTGATATTATTATTTTCTTTTTATTATACATAACAGTGAAATAAAAAAATTATAAAAACTTATTATATTTTTTTAGAAATGGGAACTTTTAAAAAATGCGGGTCCTAGGCCCTTGTTTCAACTTGCTGTGCCAAGGCACATCCCTGCTGGAAGGACACATGCATGAGCATGGAATTACTGATTATATGGGACACGAACGCACCAACATCGTTGAAAAACTAAAAGATGAATCTTTTTTGGTTTAAAAGATTTTTGTATGTAAATAACATGCAGCTGAGTTTCAGAAGATTCTCTAGTAAATAAAAGTTTTCTGGTTCTCTAGTATTGGTTGGTGGATCAATATAATCGACGATGATGAAGATGTACAAATTTTCCTAATTATTTGGTAATGGAGATTCTCTCTAGGATGATTTACATCTTCGAAACTGCTTGCAACCGTGGAAATCAGCAGCAGCAAAGCATGCTATGGTTATTGTTGTGAACAGCCGTCTCTAGGTTAGAAGAAGAATAGAGAAGAAAACGTATTGAGGCAAATACCCGTTTAGGGTTTCTTATTAATGATGTGATAATAATTTACAAACCCTTAGACCCATATTTATACAGCCTCAAAAAAACCCGATTTCCTTTTCCCAATAGAAATAGTAACTTTCCTAAACCGAAAAGGCATACCGTACCGCGGGGGCCTGCGGCCCCCGCACCCCCAGAAGTCAACCTTGATAACGAGTGCTGGGCATTTTACTGGTACAACAGAGATTTAAGACACACAGATGCAATAGTTATCATGTTGAAATCTTGGATGTTATGGTTATCATGTTGAAATGAAACATCAAACTTCTAGGAATTGTTGATACATCTACCTAGGTTACAAGTAAACTTATTAGCATAAAGGAAAAAAAATGTTTTTATTGGGATGGCTTGTTATTATGCACAACCACAAACATGATACTCAAAGGCAGCATATTTGTGCTTAAAACTTGTGGTAGAACCCATGTATGGAGATGGGGTGGTGGACCAAGATGAAAATGAAACACTTAGAGACTTGCAGTGTATATAATATGTGCCACATACATATTTTGCTTTTTTACATACTATCGTAACAGAAAATACAAAAGTTCGAGGATAATTTGTATGGTACTAGTTGCCAAAATGGATTGGAAACCTTTATTATAAAGTATATAAATAATTTTTATTATTAGTGTTATCAAAAATATATTTTCAATATTTAATATTTAATCTTTTAGAAAAACGTTAATTTATATTTTTGCCAAAGAGACATCAACTTTGACAATAAAATTATGAAATATAATTCAAACTCTATGAATAGTTACAAAACTGACATAAATATTCTTTATAAATTTTAATAAATAATTATTAAAATAATGATATGTTAACTAACTATTTTAGTATATAATGAAAATTATTTAAATTTTCATTTGAAGAAAATAATAAAAATTATTTTTATTTATTCAATATTTTTTATAAAAAAAATCTAGTTAGTGTATTCAAAAAGTTAAATAATTTATTTGGGCCAAAAAATTATTAACTTTAAAAGTCATTTTAGGCCTACTGTTAGTCAACTATAACTGTTGACTAACGATATGACTAAAATGATATAGTCAATTGAAGTTTATGACTAAAATGGCTTGTCAACTTTTGATGGTCCAAGTCAAAGTTCATTTTTATTAAACCAAATTTGAAAGTTCGTAATTTAAACGACAATTTTCCTTTTAAAATATGGTTTGTAGATTTTATTTAAGCTATTAGATCATGTCTATTTGGAAGTTCGCATTGGATATCTTACCACAAAATAAAATAATTAAATATTTAAAAGTGAGAAAAAAATATGAATAGAGATTCATGAGATTTATCCCATGAAATACCATCAAAAGATATATCAGTCTATAAGTGATTTAATTTCCTTTTAATTATTAAATTTTAACTATATAGTCAAATTATATAAAATTAATATATTATATTTTTATAACTATTTTGATTTTTCTTTTGCAGTGGGTGTCCTCATAGATTCCCTTTAGGCTTGGCATCATATAAGTTTGTTTTTGTTTCATGCTTTTGGTAGATTTAGGTTTGCAAACCTAAACTAATATGTTGGCCGACGTAAATTTTGTTTTTTATTACAATAACGGTACACGTGACTTAACGAGAACGACCACAACTCTTATTATTTCTTCAGTGTTTAATTTTGCAAAAATAAATAACAGAAATGCTAACATCTACAACTTGTGTTGCCAAAAATGTTGCCGAAAATGCTATAACATGTATATCACCACAACTTTTGATGGCCGACCTGTTTTTTTCCCCATCAGTAACTAACAGCAATACCTTAAAAAATATCTTACGATGCCACGTGATTTGGATTGTAGTTGACTACTATCTATAAAAACGATGATACTATTCGAGAAGAGATTATACTCATCATCTCACTCTTGTTCCTCTTTAAACTCCTCCTTTGATTTCTTTTGCTCTCTTCATGGCGATGTCATTCTCCGGAGCTGTTCTCAGTGGGATTTGTTCTTCTTTCCCCAGCGGAGCAGCACAGCAGAGCGGCGTTGGCGCCGTCGGTTTTGGCCGGAAAACTGAGCTCGTCGTCGTCGCTCAGCGCAAGAAGTCGTTGATCTACGCCGATAAAGGTGACGGGAACATTCTTGATGACCTCAACGAGGCCACGTAAGTCTATATTTTTTTCTTTAAACATCTTGTCTCGTGAATGAATCTATATATTCACTCTCATATATATAACATTACTAACCATCCATGATAGTGTTTTGATAAATAACACACTTTAGCCGGTTATGAAGACGGTCATTTAAACCATATAATATACGTAAACGATCTACTTTTATAAAAGAACTTTATTTAATTTATATGTTTTATTGGAATATATATTAGAGAAAATAACATATTTTTGAGTAGCTCCCTTTAAAATTTATTGCCTAAAAATCATTAAAAGAAAAGGAAATTCAAAATTAATGTTTCAGTTTATCATCGCAATTTTTTGTTCTAGAGGTAATTTGTATTTTTAGTCTACTTTAATATCATTCAAGATACAGAGATTCATAAACCATGAATCATGATATATACAATTATCTTTTTCTTTTCTTTTCAGTTTGCATATAACCTCGAATATTTGAGAGTTTGGTATGATAATTCCATGTTGGCCATTGTAGATATATGTTTAAGATCATTGGTCAAAGATGGATCTGAAAATATTTTAGAGAACTAGTCTTGTAATTCTATCACTGGAAATCTTTGTGTTTAGAAAAGATCTTATATTTTGATATGTTTTAATATCATTCAAGCTACAGAGGTTTACAAGCCCTTATATATAAACTGATCTTCCTTTTCATACTTTACATATTAGCCTTAAATTGTTGGTCAATAATGAAACTGGATGTATATACCTGAACAGAAAGAGAGCTTCGGATTATGTGACAGAGAAGACAAAGGAGGCGTTGAAAGATGGCGAGAAAGCAAAAGACTACGTTACTGAGAAGAACGTTGAAGCCAAAGACACTGCATTGGATGAAGCTCAGAAAGTTTTGGATTATGTGAAGGAAAAAGGAAACGAAGGAGAGGCTAAGGACACCACAAAGGCATGATGATTCAACCACTTAACTAGTATATATATATATATATATATATATATTATATGTATCAATCCTTCAGGTTTCATGTTAAATATTTTACAACACGATCATGGTTTGTCTATTTCACTATTTGAAATAAAAGATATGTTACTTAACTACTCATCATCATACTTTAAATCATTACCAGACCGTACGTTAGGTTAAATCTTATGATGTCTTCAAAGCATATTAATGAGAAACTGAATAAAAAAGAGCTTTTATGGATTTCAAAACTAAGTGAAGCTGCGCTGGTGAAAGGTTTAACACAAAAGAAAAAAGTCAGAGAGCAGAGAGAAAAAAAAAAGTCGAGAGTTTGCCGTGGTTTCAATATCTCCGGTGTCCGGCGCTCCGTCGTCGGCACCGTGGGAGTTTGCTTAGTTAGCTTGTGTCTTTAGTTATCTTGCAGGGTCTTCTTTGTGTCTTCTCAAAACGGTTTATCGATCTGGATTTGTCATTTATGGAGTTTCAGATCTAGATCTCAAAATTTTGTTGTTGATAGATCTGGATGTGGGGTTAGCTTTCTGTTTGTTTCCTGCGACTACTATGAAGATGGTGGATCTAGTCGTTGTCTGCAGTTAGTTCTCGTCTGTCTCTTTGTTTGGCCTGTGGTCCTTCTTATACTAGTTCTTCCTTCAGCTGCTCTCTCTTTCTTCTACCGTGTCTCTGTTCCGGTAAAGAAGGTTCGAGAGGGTTCAATGGAGCTCGATAACTGTTTCTTCTGTTTGAAGTTGAGAAGATGTCCCCACTAAGCTTTGTTGGGCTCAGAAATAGTTCTTGTTAGTCTTGTGCCAGCAACGGTGTTGTTTCAACTAGATGAAGATGTGGTCGTGGAGGTGTTTGTCCCGGGTGTTTCAGTTCGTTTGGTTCTAGGGTGCAGGGGTCAGTTTTGTGTGGATTCTGGCTTGGGTGTGATGCTAATTTGCGTGGTTCGGCTCTTCAGATTTTCATCGTGAATGGAGGTTCAGATGAGTTTCGGTCTTTCATGTCCTTTTCGTCGCTTGCTCTCTTGTCTTTCAAGTTATCCGGCTGTTTTAGGCTCTCGTACTTTTTTCTTTAGCCTTTGATCTTTAATGTTTGTGGGAGTAGAATTATGATCTTGCTTTTAGCCTTAGTTATCTTTAAATTTGTTGGTAGTCGCCTTTTGTTTGGGCTTAAGTTCCCCTTGTATGGGTTCTAGTTTCGGAAGTTTATTGTTGTTCCGGTGATGTATTCTATCCCGTTTCTAATATCAATCAGTTACGGAAAAAAAAAAAGTGAAGCTGCGCTATAACTTTATAAGAAACCAAGAACATGATCAAAACTTGGACACAAACACTGTGAAGCTTGGTGACTGTTACTTTTAGGACATCCCCTAAGAATAGCCCAAAGGATCAAATCACCTAACATTAGTTATGTATCCACCTCTTGAATGAAATCTCATATAGCTGTAAGGGGTAATACACACTCTTTCTCTTTGGGAATGTGGAAGAAAAATAATAATCAGAGGTATACCCAAAACGCTAGACTAGAAGCTTAGTCCCCAAGCACTTAAGAGTTTCTCCGCCATATACACCACTAGGAGCACCATAACCTCCTCCACCGCCATAGTAATTGCTAGCACCTCCTCCTCCTCTACTGCATGACCCTTCTTTTCTAAAGTCACCACCTCCAAACCGACCACCACACCGCCGGTTCTTACCACCACCAAAAGAGGAACGAGATGACATCTCTTGTCAGAATCAAGAACGAACTCCACCCTTTGGACAATTAAGTCTGTACTTGAACCTACTCTATCCACAGCCAAAAATATATAATTTGCTGAAGAAGTCAGCTGCCAGTCTCTGGATACGCTAATCTTCTCAAATTTGAAAATGAATTATGTAAACACAGAATCGTTGTACTACCAACCTGAATATCACTAGGAAAAGTAGCACAGAACAACAGTGTTTGTCTAACTATACGTGGAGGCATGTCCATCCGTTGGAAAAATCTTTCTAATTTGTGATTCAAAGCCCATATCCAGCCAGCATCCTGTAGGCCTCATCAAGAGCTAAATAATCTAATCATCTGCATAGAGACTCTAGCCCTCTCCAGCAAATCATTTAATCGACTAGGAGTAGCCGCGTGAAGGCTGGTTCTGGTTCAGCATAAAACAGAATCACGCAAACAGGTAAAGGAACAGAACTTGCAGCCTCAAAGAGAATCCAAAAACCCTACCTATATCCGTTCGAAATCGAGATACTTCTTGAGCAGAGATACAGAATCAATAGAGAGGAGATATTTTATTTGACTTTTCTTCTTCTTTTCTTCTTAAATTTTTTGTCAAAGCTTGCGTGCCGTTTTCATGAATCTTATTGTTACCGAGTTTTCTACGTGTCGGTTTGGTGGTTTTATACTAAAACTAGTATTATTACCCCGTGATAAGCACGGGTATAAATTTTGTTTGGTTTTAAATTATTGAAAAAATAAAAATTTTATGTTTTTAAATCAAAAATGAACTTATTTTAAACACAATTTTAACACCTAAAAATATCATATTTGCTATATTTAGTTTTATATGTATTTGTTTTGTAACTAATTCTTCTTGAAAATACTTTTTTTGAATTAATATAAAAAGATGAAACTAAACATGCATACAAAACAGTTAATAATATACTTGCAAACATCTGTAAGATTTTTTTGTCAAGCAAAAAATTTGTAAGGAAATGCTATGTTACATTAAGAAAACAGATTTGTTAAATAGTCAAACTATAACAAACAAACTTGTAAATACCTAAATTGCATCATTCATAGAATCATAGTTATTGATATTTTTTTCGCTTGATAGACTCACATCACATCATTATAGTTAGCCATGAGATTTGATTTCAAAGCTACAAAACAAAACAGAGATTCTTAAAGCATAACATAAGAAAGAGAATCAGAGAATAACTAAAGATAAAAGATATCATTTTTTGAAAGAAGGTTTGCAATAAAAGATACCACTTGTTTACTATTCTTCTTGTGTTTACATCTGTTGCAGAGAAAGCTCCCTCGTTTTATTTTGTTGTCTTGTTTCTTCTTTCCTTTTCGTTTCTGTTTTTCTTGGATGCAAAAAAATGTAAGTAATTTCACAAAGATAAAACACATAAAAGAAAATATTTGTATATACCCATTTAACTCATAGATAATAGGAGTTGAGATGCCGATGGTTACCTTTGTTGCTGATAGAGTTTTAACTTCTCAATTTTCATCCTCCTATTGAAAAGTTGAACTTTGAAACTTACACATTCATGTGTCGTTTTACCTGAAATGAATAATTAGGAAATTATTAATTGAGAATAAGAGAAAACTGAATCTAAACAGAAAACATTTAGAATTAAGGGTAATCATAAGTTGTATAGAATTTTTCTGGTCAGTGGAAGAACTGATCAACAGGAGGAAAAGAAACGAAGAAGTAGAAAGTAAAACTAAATAAGATAAAGAGGTAACAAAAAAAAAAGGTAACAGAAAAACAGTTACAGTACGTGATCTTTATTTTGTACGTGGAGATGATAATTTGAGAAAATTTAGGGATCTAGTTTTTTTTTTAAATCAGTTTTTTTATACGTTGAGTTTTGAAATCAATATTTAATCAATATTATCTATTTTATTTTTTTGTAAATCTTTGTTTTGCCAAATGTCAAATTTTAATTAGTTAGGTGACTTGTGCTTTAGTATTATAGGGATGTATGTCGGTTATTTAGTTTGGACACTTTTTTCACTTTTTTGAAACCAACATATTAGAAGATTTATTATTGATATATATATTTTCTGCATGAAAATATTGAAAAACATAATTATTTATTTGACAAAATAGATAAAATAAGAATGATATCAATATATAAAAACTCATTGAGTAAAAGATAATCTGAAAAACATCTGTTTTATATTCAACTATTTTATTTTGATTAGATTTTTCATATGTTTAAAAACAACTTTTATTTATTTGTATTTGAATTTTGTTATTTCCAAAATTTATATGAAACATTGAAGAACATGATCTTATGATTTACATATGTATAGAACACTAAAGTACCTCAATCTAACAATGATTGCATCAAACACAGAAGATCAAAATTGTGATCTGATATATAACTTGTGACCATTCTCAAACTTGTTATGTTGCTATTTTCCAAATATAAAAACCTTGATCTCCGTGTCTGACGTCATCACCAATACATAAGAACTATGATTTTCAGTGTTTGCATGGGTATTGTAGACTACGATAGAGTGTAGAATGTCCATTATGACAATATGTACACCATGTTTATAGAACAGTTGTTAGTATATTATTTGTCTTTTATGTTGCATCTATTTGTTTTATTATTATTTTTTGTTTATTGATCTATTTGTTTTATTTTTTTTTGTTTATTTTTTTTTTTATTGATATTCTCGTTCTTGTAGTTAGTTAATGTAGTAATTTTGGTCTACTTTATTCTTGTCTTTTGTTTATTGACATTTTGTTTTATTATTATAAATAAAAATTGAATTTAACACAGGTAAAAGTAAATTAAGAAAATAAGTGAACACAGTGAAACAACCACAAATATGTTGCGATTAATATGTGGTTGCAAAGGCTGTCAATGGTTGATTAGATCAATGTTTCGTTGTTTCTAATCATCTGCTCAAACTTAGGGTTTTCTCGTTGTTTCTCAGTGCAGCAGACACAGTGAAATAGAGAAAACAAAAAAAAAATACAGAGAAGTTCAACAATGGCCGCTCCAAATCCACATGGCACCGTCATAGCTCGGATCAAGTTGAATGGTGATGTGGTGAATCTTCACAAAGGAGGCGACGGGATGTTCCTCATTGTGAGAAGTGTGGAGCTCGATCCATCGCATGAGGAGTATTGGGCCGTGATCCAATGAGAAGTCTGAAGACTAAAGGAACCAGTTGAAGTAGTCTGGGCCGGGAAAGACTTGATGCAGAGGTCCATCACTTGATGAAGTCTCGGTGGAGTGTGTCGCAGAGGATTCCTACTCTGTAACAACCTTCATCGTCTTTATCTTATCCTGTGAACAAGTTGTATATTGATCTTGAGCTTGAGAGCGAGAGAGATCATCTTGTAAACACAGAGAAGAGATCTAGTGAATTACGAGGTGCCGCCCTGAAGGAGATGTACCTCGTCGTTTGACAGGGAACTCTAAAACTTCTGCTTGCATTGCGTTCTTAGTTCTTTCGCTTAGTCTCTAATCGATCTCGATCAAACTCGTAGAGGAGTCGCGAACCTGTACGGGAAACAACGAACGAGTCAACGATTCAACAACAACGAAGAGAAGCTAAGATAGATCGATATCTTTCACAATTGGTATCAGAGCACGGTTCGAACAAGGAGTGATTCGATCGGATCGTTGCAAGCGAGTGAAGCAATCATACAGATCTACTTGATCTACAAATGAAGTACTCTAATCTCTAAGAATCAGATCTGATAACAAGTTTGATATACTAGTTTTAAGATCACAGTCTTGGAGTGTATACAAGTGTACTGGTGATTGCGTGTGTTATCTGCAGGTAACAAGTACACGCAAGCGAAGGTCATCGAGAAGATGGATCCTACGCGAGGAAAGTTTGAGATCGAGAAGTTCGATGGGAAGGGAGATTTCGGCTTATGGAAGTTCAAGATGCTGGCTCAGTTAGAGATTCAAGGTCTACTATCGGTCCTCAAGGAGGAGACTACGTCAACATCTGATGAACAAAAGGCAGATGATGATGACGAAGTAAAGAAGGACGTCAAGAAAGCAGAGAAGGACCTACGCGTCAGAAGTCTACTTAGCGTATGCTTGAGTGACGTGATACTAAGGAAGATCATGCACGAGACGATTGCCTTGAGCATGTGGAAAGCATTGGAGAAGGACTATCAAACCAAGTCGCTACCAAACAGGATCTACCTCAAGAAGAAGTTCTTTGCTATAAAATGGAGGAGGACAAATCAATGGAAGAAAATTTCGATTTGTTTCTAAAGCTGATTGATGATCTAGCTAGCATCAAGGTGACCATATCAGATGAAGACCAGGCGATACAGCTACTCTCAAGCCTACCACCAGTCTATGAACCGTTAGTTCACACACTGCAGTATGGTACTGGGAAGGACACACTTACAGTGAGCGAAGTAATGGCATCTGCTTACTCTAAGGAGGTGGAGCTTAAGCAAAAGGGAATATCACCTAAGTCAAAGCAATCTGAAGGTCTCTACACGGAGTCAAGAGGAATAGCTGAAGAAACCGAGATTGGATCATACTGGTTAGCCAGAGACAGAGAAAGAAGGACGATTCGGCCACCATCTAAGTTTGAAGATGCTGATTTCTTGGCGTATGCACTGGCTAGTGCAGAGGATGTGTAAGTAGAGGAACCTAAGAGCTACAAGGAAGCTATGGAAAGTAAAGAGAGAAAACTTTGGAAGAATGCATCAGACGAAGAGATGACATCTTTGAGGAAGAATCACACGTGGGATTATGCTGAAAGACCAAAGAATTGTAAAGTCATTGGTTGCAGATGGCTGTACAAATACAAACCAGGTATACCAGGCGTAGAGGATCCAAGACATAAGGGGAGACTAGTAGCTAAGGGCTACGCTCAGACAGAAGGTATAGACTACAACGAAGTGTTTGCACCAGTGGTGAAACACGTGTCTATTCGTCTGTTACTAGCGTCGGTGGTTCAGTACGACTTAGAGTTGGAGCAACTAGACGTTAAAACAGCTTTTCTACATTGAGTCCTAAAGGAGAGAGTCTACATGGAACAGCCGGAGGACTACATAGAGAAAGGAAAGGAGAAGATGGTGTGCTTATTGAGAAAGTCTCTCTATGGACTGAAGCAGTCACCACGAGAGTGGAACTACAGGTTTCACACGTTTATGGTGAAGCAGGGTTTCCTACGAAGAGAGTATGATCCTTGTGTTTATCTAAAAGGATCAGACGTGGAGGACATGGTGTATCTTCTACTCTATGTAGACGATATGCTCATAGCATCTAAGGAGTTGGGAAGGATTCAGCGACTAAAGGATCAGCTGAGTGCTGAGTTCGAGATGAAGGATCTAAGGAGGGCTCGAAGAATCCTAGGGATGGATATCATTCGAGACAGGAAGAAGAGCACCCTAACTCTATCACAGAATGAATATCTTGCAAAATTCTAAAGATGTTCAGCATGTGGGATTGCAAGCAAGTCAGTACACCCCTAGGTTCACAGTTCAAACTACAAGCAGTTGCTAAGTAGAAGAAGCTAGAAGAAGCTAAAGCTATGGAGGACGTACCTTATTCTAGCGCGGTGGGGAGCCTCATGTACGCCATGGTTGGTTCCAGACCGGACCTTGCTTATGCTGTTGGAATGGTATGTCGTTACATGAGTCAACTTGGAAGGGAGCATTGGTCAGCTGTGAAATGGATAATGCGGTATATTAGAGGAGCGTTAAAGGTGAACTTATCTTTTAAAAAGGGAGAAGACTTCAAGATCCGAGGGTACTGCGATTCAGACTACGCTACAGACAGAGATCGTAGCAGGTCTATTACTGGGTACGTGTATACCGTTGGTGGTAACACGGTGAGCTGGAGGTCGTCGTTGCAGAAGGTAGTGGCCTTTTCCACTACAGAAGCAGAATACATGGCATTGTTAGATGCAGTTCGAGAAGGTATATGGTTAAAAGGAATATGTGCAGAGCTAAAGCTAAACAGTGGAGCAGTAGAAGTACATTGCGACTCTCAGAGTGCTATCTACCTAGCAAGAAACTTTGTCTACCGAGAGAAGACTAAGCACATAGCAACGAAGTTCAATTTCATCAGAGATATAATTGCAGATGGAATTGTAGAGCTGCGGAAGATTCATACTTCAGTGAATCCTGCAGATATGTTAACAAAGGTGTTACCTGGAGAGAAGTTCGAAGGATGCTTAGCTAAGCTAGGCGTCATGGAAGCTTGAAGAAAGGGTGGAGCACAGTCGGTGTTGGAACTGAGACATCGACTGAGAAGCAGATTCGTCTCGGGAGTCAGAGAGGCGGATGTGACTGATATCGGCGATTGATTGAAGTCGGAGGGTTTGAAGTGAGGACAAAAGAACCAAAGATCCAGGGCGGCAAGCCATAAGAACGAACAGGTTCAAGGAGGTTCGTGGAGACTATGGTTCGTCATGCGGCGGAGGAAGTCGATTCCAAGGTGGAGATTGTGAGAAGTGTGGAGCTCGATCCAGCGCATGAGGAGTATTGGGCCGTGACCCAATGAGAAGTCTGAAGACTAAAGGAACCAGTTGAAGTAGTCTGGGCCGGGAAAGACTTGATGCAGAGGCCCATCACTTGATGAAGTCTCGGTGGAGTGCGTCGCAAAGGATTCCTACTCTGTAACAACCTTCATCGTCTTTATCTTATCATGTGAACAAGTTGTATATTGATCTTGAGCTTGAGAGCGAGAAAGATCATCTTGTAAACACAGAGAAGAGATCTAGTGAATTACCAGGTGCCGCCCTGAAGGAGATGTACCTCGTCGTTTGACAGGGAACTCTAAAACTTCGTGCTTGCATTGCGTTCTTAGTTTTTTTCGCTTAGTCTCGAATCGATCTCGATCAAACTCGTAGAGGAGTCGCGAACCTGTACGGGAAACAACGAACGAGTCAACGATTCAACAACAACGAAGAGAAGCTAAGATAGATCGATATCTTTCACACTCATGACGACGGACGAAGGGGTGATCGTGGATGCACAACAACTGCCAGAGGTACTTTATTTTCTCAATTTTAACCCTAAAATATTTGCTGATTGATTTTTGGTATTTTTGCATAACAATCATCCAGTGGATGCTTGGATGGACATAGAGAACGTCGATATTCCTAAAGATCTACCGGCTGAGAAACTTTACCAATACATGAAACAGGGTTTCGCAGGAAGAAACTACAAAGGAAAACTCACTCTGACGGCTCTGTTCGCCAGAACAACTGAGCACGTGACGTTAGAGAAGGTGGAAACTCTGACAGACAACGGGATCCGCTGTGTTGACTTGGGTCTCTGTAAGTAGTTTCCCACCTGATCTTATGAAAATATGCTAATATGCTGCTGACCTTGAGTGTGTTTCAGATTGTGTAGATCCAAGAAAACTAGAAGATGCAGCGGACGATGGAATCGTTGTTGATATGGCGAAGTTTGCCAGACGTGTTTCGAACAGACCTCCTCGCAACATAATGGCCATTAGTGGCAACAGGAAGATTATTGACGCACTCGGCGATCTCAGGGGAGAAGGCTACAGAACCTTGGCTTCATTCAGACACGGCACGTGCAATGTGAATAAGGTCAATCCGGTAGTTGATGATTCGTTTGTGTGGAGACAGCTCCTGACCCTTTGCTGCCAGATTGGGAAAAAGCGGGTGAGAAGGGACGAAGTATCAGGTTCAGCGGGTGAGCCATGCTACTATCAAGTCCCGTACAAGGACAAGTTTATAGCTGTGGTAAGCTTTTTGAGGAATTACTCCGTGGGTAAGAAGACCATCATCTTCTTCCCATTTTGTGAGTCTGTTTCCTGCCATGCAGCCATGCTGAGACAGTTGAAATTCACTTGCCTGGAAATCCACGGCAAACAGCTGCTTGAGGAAAACCTTCTCAGCTTTTTTCGCTTCAAGACAGAAGAAACATGTATTTTGCTCTGCAGCGGGATCATGGTTCTTGGCAGTTTCATGGGAGAAAATAAAAAGTAGCATGATATCATTATTTGATAAAAATATAAAAAAATAACAAATACGAAGCAATAAAATATAAAAGACGGATCTAAATGAAGAAACCATAATTATTACGCTTCAAACAGTTTGTAAGCAATGGTGGTTTATGCAATTTGAAAATTAAAGAAATTTTAATTATTAAAAAGAAATAATGCAAGACAAAACAAAAATATGAAAAATAAGAAAAGGAAGAAAGAGAGAGTGATACAAGTAAAAATAATCAATAAATATTAAAAAATAATTATCATACTACTATACTAAAGAATCATATATGCTTCAATTTAATTCAAAATGATTTTCATTTTGTATGAGTTTCATGAAAAAATCAAATTTATGACATTAAACAACATAGCATATGTTTTATCTTGATATGTAAACTCATGATATTTCTAAAGCGTTCTTTTATCTTGAAAGTTAAACATGTCGTTTTTTTAAAACATAGTTTCTATACAATCTTGACTTGAACAACTATTGTACATCTAAACCAATTTATTTCACTTATATTCACAATAAAAAGAATGTATGAAGCAAATATTTGTAATGACTTGGTAATTTTGATAATAGATGTTGGATGTGTATTGACTCAAATATTTAGAAATTGCTATTTAATACTGAATTGGATTTTGATTGCATGGATTTATAGTTTGATTTCCACGGTGATTAAACCGATTTCATCAATAATCTTCATGGATGGCTATTCAATCAACTCTTCAAAAAATAATCACATTAGATCATATGTTCATTTTCCCCTTATAACTACAATTGATATATTTGTTTTCTACTCCTATAACTAAATCGGATTAACTTAAATGAAGGCCTTGCCTAATCAACTAAGCCTTTGAGCTTAATATTTTGTTTCTCATGCATTTTAATATTAATGAAAGCCTTTTCAAAAAAAAAAAAACTTAAATGAAGACGAAAAAGCTATAGGTGTTTGATAGTGAACATATGATAAATGGTCACAAATTCAAAAATCATCTGATCAAAACTCATGGTAAAACTCAAAAATAATTAATAATAGTTACATTCAAACCTTTTTTCACTTTATCAGATTTTTACAACATATGTTTCAAGTATCTAAACATTTTATCTACAAATTTGAGATACACATCCAAAATGGAAAAGAGAACTGAAACACAAAATTAAATTAATTTGGCATAAGATCATTTACCAATAGAAAAGTATTAAAATATAAAAACAATAAATATGAAAGGTACATTGTGAAGGAGTAACCATAAATATCTTAATAAAAACAAAACAAGAAAAATATGAAAATATCAGAAAATAAGAAAAGAATGGTGAAACAAGAAAAAAAACTTATTCAAATCACTCAAAATAATTATGGTGACGAATCCTCTACGGATCAAATTAATTCAAAAGAACTTTCAATTAGTATCAGTTTCATGGAAAATCAAAAATTATAACATCAAATAAAATAGCATATGTTTATCCAGAAAATTAAACTCATGTTTATATCTACCGAAATATTTACTATAGCTTATGTGCTTTACATTTATGAATTCAAGTTCAACATGCTGAGGGTAGATCTTAATTCAGTTTTGTATACTAATATAATAAAAGTAAATGCGCCAGCAGCTATATGAACAATGCAAATAAACAACCGAAGAAGTTTCAAGGATATCACTAATCTCATAACATAATCAATTTCTCAATAAAATGTTTAGCTTACAACTATGACAGATAGGTTTCACTGTGAGTTTAAAGCTCTTATAAGCCCAAGAAATCAGCAAGGTTTAGCCTATAACTAAGATAACGAGGTTTCATTGTAAGTTTCAAGCCTCTTAACCAAGATAATGAGCACATTTACCATGATGATAACTTGTTCATCTACAACATCTAACACACGAAGACTAGCACGCTTCCTTAGAGGAGCCGTGGGACAAGTACAAAGTATCAGCATCAAAAGGAGTCATGTCATTCCCCTTTAGGTCAGATTCGGATCCCTCCGTTGATTCCTTTTCCTCCCGCACCTTTTCCTCGAAATGAGAAAGAAGATGGTACACTCGAATTGTATTATTTAAGTACTTATTGCTTGCCAAAGATCCTACTTCTATAATTGGTGGGTCACCGGGTTATTCAAATAAGTCGTATTTTCTGTGGTTTTCCCATGTTACAATTTTCGGTTAAACATTCCATTAGGGAACCTGATCTTGACTCTTTTGTGTGGTATTCATTCTCGTTCGGCTCTTGGAATCACATCCAGCAGTGGTTGGAATAGCTTGCAAAATCCACTGATGCACAATATGCTACCAGCCATTTGCAGTCACTGCTCTGAAACCCACACTCTTTCTCAACCAAACATATCCGATTCAGTCTTGAAGGTGTATGAACATGTACAATGTACAGAAAGAATGGCTTAAAGTATTCACACGGTTTATGTTGTGTCTTAGAAAAGCTAACTTTGAAGTCTTCTGATTCTTCAAGCTAACTAGACCTTTGTACTCAATCTCCAGCTCAGCTAGGAGCCTATCATCCATAGCCAGCGTGTCCACATCGATTTAAGCTAACGATCTTCTCTTCTCTACCTCCGAAAGTCTCTGAACATCTTGTCCCTTCTTCTCAAGGTTCAAAATTTCTTTCATGTAAGGGACGAAGCCATGAATCTCATAGATATTTATTAACAACGGACCCATCAGTTTTTAACAGACTTCCTCCATCTTGTGCACATCATCTTCTGTAGAAATCTCAGATAGGCTTGCAGGACACGTTTCCTTGACCTGTTTAGCTTCCTGAGCAAGCAACTCTATCCTCTTCAAGAAAAGAGGATGCAGTTGCAGGAACATATAAGCCTCCAGGAAAATCCAGATCCATTACTCTAGTGGCGGTAGAGAAACGACCTTTAGCAAGTCTTTCTGCAAAACCATCCGGACATATCGAATTTGTCTCTGACATTTGTGATGACATTCATCGGAATCAGATCACGGAGAGCCAGATAAAGAAAAACCGTTAAATGAATATGAGAAGTAGAGAAGCAAAAGCTGGAACCGGTTTGATTTAACCGTAAAATTTCCGAACCCATAAATCGGTTTATGATTTCTTCTCCTTCCCGTACCGGTGACGACGATTCTTTTTAATTTTTATAAAGGGAAGGGAAGAGGGGGGGGTTTTATGGTATATCAAAGAATACAGCTCGAAAGCTACAAACCACTCGCTTCTCTTTTCACGCGCCATCTCTTCTCTTCTGCACTGCGCACACAAAGCGAGCGAGAGAGAGAGAGAGAGAGAGAGAGAGAGAGAGCGAAGAATACGCAGATTCCATCCAATTTAGGGTTACAGATTCCCCTAATTAGGTTCCTAATCTGTTTCCCCGGATCGGAGGAAGACGGAGGAGTAACGAGAATGGGGGCGAATTCAATACCGACGGACGCAACCATTGATCTCGATGAGCAGATCTCTCAGCTCATGCAGTGCAAACCCCTCTCCGAGCAACAGGTGCCCCCCCCCCCACTCTCTCCGTAGATGATAAATTTTTCTCTACGCTTGTTGTATCCAATGATTGGATCTGTTAGAGAATTTTATCGGATTTGATTTGAATAGGTTAGAGCTTTGCTTCTATGGTTTGATGATGATTTTGGGCCTAAAGTTTGTATTTTTATATGCCTGGTAATGTGGGTTCCTCTGAGTGCTTTTAACATTTCTTGCTATGGAGCTGGTGATTTGATGTAGACAGATAAGATCTTTGATTACTTAGCATCACCATATCAGCGGAGAAAAACTTTAGTTTTTTTTTTGTGATTGATATTTCTCTGTGTGCCAAGTAGATTTCTGTCAGTCATGAATATCATATGGAACGTTGTTTTTGTTTTCTTTAGGTCAGATCATTATGCGAGAAAGCCAAGGAGATCTTAATGGATGAAAGCAACGTTCAGGTTTGTTCTTGCTTCTTGGTGATTGTATTTTCAATTTGGTAGACTGTTTGTGGTGCTAGCCATGAATTCATTCTTTTAACTTGCAGCCTGTGAAAAGCCCTGTGACAATCTGCGGTGATATTCATGGACAGTTCCATGATCTTGCTGAGCTTTTCCGTATTGGTGGAATGGTAAAAATCTATTAATTACCCCCTTTCCTGCATTTGGCTCTGGTGTAAGTGTTTTATTTTCGTCTCTTTTGCAGTGCCCTGATACCAATTACCTGTTTATGGGAGATTATGTTGACCGTGGTTACTATTCTGTTGAAACTGTCACGGTACGAGGATGATATATGTAGACTTCTTTTCTTTTCCTTGTATGAGTAGCCTTGTTGGTTCGGATTATGAAGTATGTTGATACTGATTCTCCTTTTTTTTAATCCTCTTTCCAGCTGTTAGTCGCCTTAAAGTTGCGATATCCTCAGCGACTCACCATCCTTAGAGGAAACCATGAAAGTCGTCAGGTAAAGTAATGCTTTATGATCTTATTATTGTATGTCTACTTGAAAATCTACCTTCTGAAGTTAAATACTTTACAAAATTCAGACCTTTTTCCATCGTTGAGATCTAGGTTGATTGGCACAATTTTCTTCTTATAAATTTGTCTTATTCTCTACAACATACATTTTGTGCGCGTTAAATTTGTTGACTAGAACTATTCTGCCTTCCTACTTTCTATCTGACGCATGTTTTCCTTCTTTTTGACAGATTACTCAGGTTTATGGATTTTATGATGAATGTCTGCGAAAGTGAGTCCTCTGCAAAAAAATCCTTGTTCTTTAGCTGTTGTTAGTTGCATGCAAGTAGTTTGTTTCATCGTTAGCATTAATCGTCCTTACTTTGTGCGGTTGCCACATGTGTGTTGATATTTTCTTTTCCTCCCTGTCCTAATCCTTCAAGCTTATGACTACCTGCTTATAACAATGTTGCTACATTTATTATCTTACTTATCCGCGAGTTTGATTAATTTTGATTGTAGATTTTTTGCCACTTGTTTACCAAAGGTTGCTGCTTTTCTTGCAGGTATGGCAACGCAAATGTTTGGAAAATCTTTACAGACCTCTTCGACTATTTCCCACTGACTGCCTTGGTTAGTGCCTATCATGTTTGAGATCTTTCTTCTTTAATGATGTTTTTTGTCCACATGATTATTATTTTATTAATTCCTGGAGCCTTTAGTATAGATGCTCAGTCCTTTGTCTTGTGCTAGCAAAATATTCTTTTGAACCAAAGATTGCTTTTTGTATTGTGCCACATCAATTTTCAAGACATTAGTGTTCTGATAAATGCAAAGAATGGAAGATTCACACGTATGACTTATCTGCCTAGAATGCTATAGTTGTTTTCTATACATTATTCAAGTATTATCAAATCATTTATGTTATTCTATTGCAGGTTGAGTCAGAAATATTTTGCCTTCATGGTGGATTGTCTCCATCTATCGAGACACTTGACAACATAAGGAATTTTGATCGTGTTCAAGAAGTGCCCCATGAAGGGCCGATGTGTGACTTATTGTGGTCTGACCCTGATGACCGTTGTGGTTGGGGCATCTCTCCACGTGGTGCCGGATATACATTTGGCCAGGTAATTACAAACCTCAGAGCGGTCCTGAATCTCTTTCTGTCATTCCTTTTTGAACTTAGTGTCTAATTGACTTTCATCTCTTTTCATTTTGTTTCTATAGGACATATCTGAACAGTTCAACCACTCAAACAGCTTAAAGCTGATCGCCCGAGCTCATCAGCTGGTTATGGATGGATACAACTGGGCTCATGTAATGCTTAATCTCAACCCTCCTATATTCCTTTATTCCATAGCTTTAGGAGGCTTAAGATGTTTGCTCACTATTATACTATATACTTTTTTTTCCCGTTGACAGGAGCAAAAGGTGGTAACGATCTTCAGTGCACCAAACTACTGTTACCGTTGTGGGAACATGGCTTCGATTCTTGAGGTTGATGACTGCATGAACCACAGCTTCATTCAGGTCTTGCCTCAAAACCCATATGTTTTGTCTGCTAACGAAATTAGTGTAGAAGGAAAAAACTAACTAAAGTAAAAAAAAAACTGTGGGTGCAGTTTGAACCAGCACCGAGGAGAGGAGAACCAGACGTTACTCGAAGAACACCAGACTATTTTCTCTGATCACTGGACACGGAATCATCTCAGCAGTTGCCTCCACAACTGAAAAGGTCACAGTTGGTTAGTAACTCAAGAATCTGGTTTCTATGCAATGTGTTTAAGGTTGCTGTGTTTTAAGTTCAACTCAGTCCCATCCCACCACCAGAATATAGTGTGTATGTTGTAGGCGAAGAAGGCCTTCTCTTATCTTCCTCTATAACCAAGAAGAAGAAAAAGAGAGGTCGATGGACTGACTCGATAGTACTATCATACACATTGTTTAATTGATGTTATTAGCTTATTTGTTCTTTCTGCATCCAAATGTGTGTTTCATGTTTAAGAGGATCTTTTTGTTTCGTATAATTCTTTTGTCAGATTTCACTATTTTTTTAGTTTACAAATCCAATGAAGCTTTTTTATTTTAACTCATGGACCTGCGTTTTACCGAAACTGTACATGATAAACTGACCGAGCCTCTCAAACTTACGAAGCATACATAAAAATGACTCTAGCTCTAGCTCGGACTCGTCTACCACGCGTGCCGAAATGAAAACAAATGTGCACTGTTAGGTTATTGCCTGTAGGATCTTTTTTGTTCTAAAGTTATTGGTAAACAAAAACAAATGTGCACTGTAGTAAAAATCTCATCTTTTTATCATGTTACTAATTCCAAAATTCTTTTTTCTTTTGATATAATTTTTTTGTTCAAATTTCTTTTTCTTTTTTTCTTTTGATATTAGTAGCCAAATTGACCCTTTCCTATTTATATATATATATATATATATTTGCATCTCGTATATGACACGCTACACACGCAAAGGGTTGACTTTCTTTTGGAGTAAACGGAGAAGAGTTGTATATTTAGAAAAATACAAAGTTACAAAATAAAACACTGATAAATAATTGTAAAAAAACTATAGAAAACGAGTTAAAGAAAAAAAAACAGAAACGTCCTTATCATTTCATTTGCTAGGTCAATTCTATATTCTATAGTAAAATGCCAACAAGAAGACCAAGAATTAACGAAGCCAAAAGGATTATATTATTGGCAATAATTCAAATAGAAAAACGTTCAACATATAACACAAAACATGTTCGAAATCCCCCAAAAGATAAAAATTCCCAAGAAAGAAAGAAAAGATGAGAAGTGTATCAAACTACGATCATTTGTACACCTTGGTCTTAATTATGCTTCCTGCTTTATCAATCTCTACCAACACTTTATCAGCCATAGACTCTCTCACCGTGGCAAGCAACAAAACCATCGTATCTTCCGATGAAACCTTCGAGCTTGGTTTCTTCAATCTCCCCTCAAGCTCTCGTTGGTACCTCGGGATTTGGTACAAGAAGATCCCTACGAGAACTTACGTATGGGTCGCGAACAGAGACAACCCTCTCTCTAACTCCAACGGAACTCTCAGAATCTCCGACAGCAACCTCGTCATATTCGACCAATCCGAAACACCTGTCTGGTCAACCAATCTGACCGGAGGAGATGCGGGATCATCTCCACTGGTTGCGGAGCTACTCGATAACGGTAACTTCGTGCTCAAGCAATCGAACAACAATAGCGATAATCAAGACGGGTTCTTGTGGCAGAGTTTCGATTTTCTGACGGATACTTTGCTTCCCGAGATGAAGTTGGGTTGGGATCACAAAACCGGGTTGAACCGGTACTTGAGATCATGGAGAAGCCCGGATGATCCGTCAAGCGGGGATTTCTCGACGAAGCTAGAAACCACCAGAGGGTTCCCTGAGTTCTACGCGTGGAACAGAGACTCGATCATCTACAGGAGCGGTCCGTGGAGCGGGAACCGGTTTGGAAGTGACGTGCTGGACATGAAACCGATCGATTACCTAGGTTTTAATTTCACAGCGAATAACGAACAAGTTACTTACTCGTACCGAATCACCAGACCGAACGTTTACTCCAGAGTCGTACTAAGCTCCGCGGGGTTGTTACAGCGGTTCACTTGGTTCGAGACGGAGCAGAGCTGGAGACAGTTATGGTATTTACCGAGGGACCTATGCGATGACTACAGAGAGTGTGGAGATTACGGTTACTGCGATTTGAACACTTCGCCGGTTTGTAATTGTATCCAAGGGTTTGAGACGAGGAGGAGTAGCCAAGAAGCTGGTTGCGTGAGGAAGACGGGGCTGAGCTGTGACGGTAAAGATGGGTTTGTGAGGTTGAAGAAGATGAAGTTGCCTGATACTAGGGTGACGGTTGGGGACAGTGGATTGGGTTGAAAGAATGTGAGGAGAGGTGTTTAAAGGATTGTAACTGTACGGCGTTCGCTAATATGGATATTCGTAACGGAGGATCAGGTTGTGTGATTTGGAACGGAGATATTTTCGATGTCCGGAACTTTCCTAATGGAGGTCAGGATCTCTACGTCAGACTTGCCGCTGCTGATCTCGGTTAGTTCTTTACGAAGTTATGTTTAGGTTTACCATTGTCTTGGATATACAATACAACAGTCCAGAGCAATTATACTGTGTTTGTTTTTTCATATAATGTTTTATAAAAGAATAGCAAAGTTTACTCTAGCAGGGTTTTTTTTCTTCTTTTCATTATTTACCTTGTTTTTGTTACAGTGGACAAGAGAACCAAGAACGGGAAAATCATAGGTTTGAGTATTGGAGTGACTATTATTTTGCTTCTTTTGTGTTTCATCATCTTCCGCTTTTGGAAAAAGAAACAAAAGCGATCAATAGCAATTCAAACACCAATTGGTACAATCAACCACTTTTATTTTCTTTATTGTTGTCAATATAATTTTGATATCCAGTATGTGTTGATTTTGTTGTCTGGATAAAACAGTTGATCAAGGGAGAATGGAAGATTCGCTTATGACCGAACTGGCAATAACAAGCAGGCGCTACATATCCAGAGAAAACAAAACTAATGATGATCTAGAGCTTTCATTGATGGAGTTTGAAGTTGTTGCCTTGGCAACAAACAATTTTTCTAACGCCAACAAGCTTGGAAAAGGTGGTTTCGGTACTGTTTACAAGGTAAACAAAAGTGTTACAGAACGTACTGAAAAATTATCACCGCTCAAAGGTGAGTTTCATTGTATTAATTAAATGTATGGACCTAATAGGGAAGGTTACTTGATGGGAAAGAAATTGCGGTGAAAAGACTATCCAAAATGTCTTTACAAGGGACCGATGAATTCAAGAACGAGGTTAGACTAATTGCGAGGCTTCAGCACATAAACCTTGTCCGACTTCTTGGTTGTTGTGTTGATAAGGGGGAGAAGATGTTGATCTATGAGTACTTGGAGAATCTAAGCCTTGATTCTCATATCTTTGGTTAGTATAACTCATACTAACAGCTTCTATTCTAAAAAATGTAACATTTTGAGGGATAAAGATAACACTTTTTTTTTTTTGTGGGTTTGATTTGTAGACATAACCCGACGCTCTAGCTTAAATTGGGAAATGAGATTTGATATTACCAATGGTATGCTAGAGGACTTGTATTCTTCACCGAGACTCACGTTTTAGGATTATCCATAGAGACTTGAAAGCAAGTAATGTGTTGCTTGATAAAAATATGATTTCAAAGATCTCAGATTTTGGAATGGCCAGGATCTTTGGAAGAGATGATCTGAAGTTAATACGAGGAAGGTGGTGGGAACTTAGTAAGCACTCATTTTCTAAAACATTAAATTATATTTGAGCTTTTGTCTTTAATCTCAGTTCGAACCAATACAGCTTTAAAAAATGAGTTAAATCTTTGTTATACAGTGGTTACATGTCTCCAGAATATGCAATGGACGGGGTATTCTCGATGAAGTCGGATTGTTTTCAGCTTTGGGGTTTTGCTCCTCGAGATTATAAGTGGCAAGAAAAATAACGGATTCTACAACTCAACCGTGACCTTAATCTCCTCGGCTTCGTAAGCTTAGCTAATAACTGAAATCGATATAGTTCTGATGATAACACAATAAAAGAAAAACATTTCATCTTTTTGTGTATAGGTGTGGAGGAACTGGAAGGAAGGAAAATGGCTAGAGATCGTAGACCCGATCATCATAGATTCTTCATCGTCAACATGCCAGGCACATGAAAATTTAAAGAATGCATACAAATTGGTCTCTTGTGTGTTCAAGAACGTGCTGAAGACAGGCCAGTGATGGCTCAGTAATGCGATGATGGAAGCGAAACTATGGTTATCCCTGAGCCTAAACGGCCGGGTTTTTGCGTTGGGAGAAATCCTCTTGAGATTGATTCGTCGTCGAGTACACAGGGAAATGATGAATGTACAGTGAACCAAATAACACTCCTCGTTGTTGACGCTCGATAGTTTTGACTTTGAGTGTTACCCACCCAATATGTTTTGTATGCATGCACTACAAGAAAACAAGGTCCCCGACGCAGTTCCCAACGGAAACTATTCCGTCAGGAATTTCCGACAAAACCCGACGAAAATCGTTAGAAATCATCGGAAATACCGACGAAACAGTATCCGTCGGAATTCCTGCGGAATTCCGACGCATTTCCGAAGAATATGTGACCGTTTGTGCATACCAACGTTGTTTTCGATGCAAGTTTGAATAGCAAGTTTTACTTAGAATGTTATATTTTTTTTAACGCTGATTTATTATTATGATATACAATTATTAGGAACATTACATAGACGATTCGACAACCGATAATACTACCTGTCTTAGAGATTTACACCTAACTGCATCATCTGAGCCGTCCTATGAAGATCCACGCCTGACCAGATTTACTTGCACCATGTTGAAGATCTCTTGTAACCTTTCTTCCATAATCGCATAGTTGCATGTAATTTTTTCTTCTATAATCTGCATAGTTGCCTAATAAACGCACTCTCTCCGGACTTGTAATCTGGATGTAAAGAAAATCTGCAATAAAGCATAGTCTGGGAGTCGAAACCCCAGACCTGAATGTAGAAGCCTTAGACTTAACCACTAGGCTAAGGTGCTTCCACACTTAGAAATGTTATATAGGGTTGAGAAATTTAGTGTTGGCCCAGTCCATCCAATATTTAGGAACCCTAATGCATTAGTCATAAAGTATTTAAGGCCAACTAGAACTCGGTTAAAGAAATACAAAGTCTTGAACAGGTTGAGACTTGTTAGATAATTTTTCTTTTGTAAACAACAAAGATTTGGTGTATTTTGTAAAACTTCGAAATAAAAATTTCTTAGAAAATTGTAAAATTAGGGATTTTGCCAAATAAGTAAAAATTAAAGAATTCCGTTAAAATTGAAAAATGTTTTTCTGCCAGATCGAGTTTTCCACCAAACACGAAAATTTGATTTTTCCGTTAAAAACCACAACAAAGTTTTATGTCAAAATTGTAAAATCGAGTTTTTCTGTCAAAACCGTAAAATCGAGTGTCTTTTTTTTGTAACACTTAAGCTTGCAACTGAAAATGGCCTCAGGCCCATGGTCTGCCCAAAGGGCCTAATACAACAAGAAGACAGAGATCGTTTTGCCAAACTATCGGCAGCGACATTTGATGAATCGAGAGATATGAGAGAAAGTGAAACCGACAGAATCA
>NW_026615912.1:0-34460 GCF_000801105.2 Raphanus sativus
TTTTTAAAGACGAGACGCATTTCAAATTGAAGAAAAAAAATAAAAAGGGTATAACACGAGGACTCCCGGGAGGTCACCCATCCTAGTACTACTCCGCCCAAGCACGCTTAACTACGGAGTTCTGATGGGATCCGGTGCATTAGTGCTGTATGATCGCACCCGTTAGTACATGACTCGCGATTCCACATATCCTTTTCGTCGGAGAGCCCGAGTAGATTTGCGTGGAGCCCACCTGAATTTTTTTTAAAAAATTTCCATGCATCAAAATGTATGGAAATTGATGTAGTAAACTGCAAAAGCGCCCGGAAACAGCGAATCGCATCTCGTTCGCAGCCCGTAACATTCGGCAGCCTGTTTGAGGCTCTAAACGGCTGAATTTGGACTCCGAAAATCGTCGTGCCTATAATTGACCTAGATGGTTTTTGGGCTTTCCGAAATGGTGCTGTGGGCGCGTAGTTCCTCACGGTTAAAAAGTTATGGGGTTTAAAAGACGAGACGCGTTTCAATTGAAGAAAAAAAATAAAAGGGGTAACCAAGAGGGACTTCGGGAGGTCACCCATCCTAGTACTACTCTCGCCCAAGCATGCTTAACTGCGGAGTTCTGATGGGATCCGGTGCATTTGTGCTGGTATGATCGCACCCGTTAGTACATGACTCGCGATTCCATATATCCTTTTCGTCGGAGAGCCCGAGTAGATTTGCGTGGACCCACCTGAATTTTTTTAAAAAAAAATTTCATGCATCAAAATGTATGGAAATTGATGTAGTAAAACTGCAAAAGCCACCGGAAACAGCGAATCGCATCTCGTTCGCAGCCCGTAACATTCGGCAGCCTGTTTGAGGCTCTAAACGGCTGAATTTGGGCTCGAAAAATCGTCGTGCCTATAAATCTGACCTAGATGGTTTTGGGGGCTTTCCGAAATGGTGCTGTGGGCGGCGTAGTTTCCTCACGGTTAAAAAGTTATGGGGTTTTTAAAGACGAGACGCATTTCAAATTGAAGAAAAAAAATAAAAAGGGGTATAACACGAGGACTTCCCGGGAGGTCACCCATCCTAGTACTATTCTCGCCCAAGCACGCTTAACTACGGAGTTCTGATGGGATCCGGTCCATTAGTGCTAGTATGATCGCACCCGTTAGTACATGACTCGCGATTCCACATATCCTTTTCGTCGAGAGCCCGAGTAGATTTGCGTGGAGCCCACTGAATTTTTTTTTAAAAATTTCCATGCATCAAAATGTATGGAAATTGATGTAGTAAACTGCAAAAGCGCCCGGAAACATCGAATCGCATCTCGTTCGCAGCCCGTAACATTCGGCAGCCTGTTTGAGGCTCTAAACGGCTGAATTTGACTCGGAAAATCGTCGTGCCTATAAATTGACCTAGATGGTTTTGGGGCTTTCCGAAATGGTGCTGTGGGCGGCATAGTTCCTCACGGTTAAAAAGTTATGGGGTTTTAAAGACGAGACGCGTTTCAAATTGAAGAAAAAAATAAAAAGGGGTGCAACAAGAGGGACTTCCCGGGAGGTCACCATCCTAGTACTACTCTCGCCCAAGAATGCTTAACTGCGGAGTTCTGATGGGATCAGGTGCATTTGTGCTGGTATGATCGCACCCGTTAGTACATGACTCGCGATCCCATATATCCTTTTCGTCGGAGAGCCGAGTAGATTTGCGTGGATCCGACCTGAATTTTTTTTTAAAAAACAATTTCATGCATCAAAATGTATGGAAATTGATGTAGTAAACTGCAAAAGCCACCGAAACAGCGAATCGCATCTCGTTCGCAGCCCGTAACATTCGGCAGCCTGTTTGAGGCTCTAAACGGCTGAATTTGGCTCGAACAATCGTCGTGCCTATACACTGACCTAGATGGTTTTGGGGCTTTCCGAAATGGTGCTGTGGGCGGCGTAGTTCCTCACGGTTAAAAAGTTATGGGGTTTTTTTAAAGACGAGACGCATTTCAAATTGAAGAAAAAAAATAAAAGGGGTATAACACGAGGACTTCCGGGAGGTCACCCATCCTAGTACTATTCTCACCCAAGCACGCTTAACTACGGAGTTCTGATGGGATCCGGTGCATTAGTGCTAGTATGATCGCACCCGTTAGTACATGACTCGCGATTCGACATATCCTTTTCGTCGGAGAACCCGAGTAGATTTGCGTGGAGCCCACCTGAATTTTTTTTAAAAAAATTTCCATGCATCAAAATGTATGGAAATTGATGTAGTAAACTGCAAAAGCGCCCGGAAACAGCGAATCGCATCTCGTTCGCAGCCTGTAACATTCGGCAGCCTGTTTGAGGCTCTAAACGGCTGAATTTGGGCTCGGAAAATCGCGTGCCTATAAATTGACCTAGATGGTTTTTGGGGCTTTCCGAAATGGTGCTGTGGGCGGCATAGTTCCTCACGGTTAAAAAGTTATGGGGTTTTAAAGACGAGACGCGTTTCAAATTGAAGAAAAAAAATAAAAAGGGGTGCAACAAGAGGGACTTCCCGGGAGGTCACCCATCCTAGTACTACTCTCGCCCAAGCATGCTTAACTGCGGAGTTCTGATGGGATCCGGTGCATTTGTGCTGGTATGATCGCACCCGTTAGTACATGACTCGCGATCCATATATCCTTTTCGTCGGAGAGCCCGAGTAGATTTGCGTGGATCCCACCTGAATTTTTTAAAAAAAAATTTTCATGCATTAAAATGTATGGAAATTGATGTAGTAAACTGCAAAACCACCGGAAACAGCGAATCGCATCTCGTTCGCAGCCCGTAACATTCGGCAGCCTGTTTGAGGCTCTAAACGGCTGAATTTGGGCTCGAAAAATCGTCGTGCCTCTATACTGACCTAGATGGTTTTGGGGGCTTTCCGAAATGGTGCTGTGGGCGGCGTAGTTCCTCACGGTTAAAAAGTTATGGGTTTTTAAAGACGAGACGCATTTCAAATTGAAGAAAAAAAAAAAAGGGGTATAACACGAGGACTTCCCGGGAGGTCACCCATCCTAGTACTATTCTCGCCCAAGCACGCTTAACTACGGAGTTCTGATGGGATCCGGTGCATTAGTGCTAGTATGATCGCACCCGTTAGTACATGACTCGCGATTCCACATATCCTTTTCGTCGGAGAGCCCGAGTAGATTTGCGTGGAGCCCACCTGAATTTTTTTAAAAAAATTTCCATGCATCAAAATGTATGGAAATTGATGTAGTAAACTGCAAAAGCGCCCGGAAACATCGAATCGCATCTCGTTCGCAGCCCGTAACATTCGGCAGCCTGTTTGAGGCTCTAAACGGCTGAATTTGGGTCGGAAAATCGTCGTGCCTATAAATTGACCTAGATGGTTTTGGGGGCTTTCCGAAATGGTGCTGTGGGCGGCATAGTTCCTCACGGTTAAAAAGTTATGGGGTTTTAAAGACGAGACGCGTTTCAAATTGAAGAAAAAAAATAAAAAGGGGTGCAACAAGAGGGACTTCCCGGGAGGTCACCCATCCTAGTACTACTCTCGCCCAAGCATGCTTAACTGCGGAGTTCTGATGGGATCAGGTGCATTTGTGCTGGTATGATCGCACCCGTTAGTACATGACTCGCGATCCCATATATCCTTTTCGTCGGAGAGCCGAGTAGATTTGCGTGGATCCGACCTGAATTTTTTTTTAAAAAAAATTTCATGCATCAAAATGTATGGAAATTGATGTAGTAAAACTGCAAAAGCCACCGGAAACAGCGAATCGCATCTCGTTCGCAGCCCGTAACATTCGGCAGCCTGTTTGAGGCTCTAAACGGCTGAATTTGGCTCGAAAAATCGTCGTGCCTATACACTGACCTAGATGGTTTTGGGGGCTTTCCGAAATGGTGCTGTGGGCGGCGTAGTTCCTCACGGTTAAAAAGTTATGGGGTTTTTAAAGACGAGACGCGTTTCAAATTGAAGAAAAAAAATAAAAAGGGGTTGCAACACGAGGACTTCCCGGAGGTCACCCATCCTAGTACTACTCTCGCCCAAGCACGCTTAACTGCGGAGTTCTGATGGGATCCGGTGCATTAGTGCTGGTATGATCGCACCCGTTAGTACATGACTCGCGATTCATATATCCTTTTCGTCGGAGAGCCCGAGTAGATTTGCGTGGAGCCCACCTGAATTTTTTTTTTAAAATTTCCATGCATCAAAATGTATGGAAATTGATGTAGTAAACTGCAAAAGCGCCCGGAAACAGCGAATCGCATCTCGTTCGCAGCCCGTAACATTCGGCAGCCTGTTTGAGGCTCTAAACGGCTGAATTTGGGCTCGGAAAATCGTCGTGCCTATAAACTGACCTAGATGGTTTGGGGGCTTTCCGAAATGGTGCTGTGGGCGGCATAGTTCCTCACGGTTAAAAAGTTATGGGGTTTAAAGACGAGACGCGTTTCAAATTGAAGAAAAAAATAAAAAGGGGTGCAACAAGAGGGACTTCCCGGGAGGTCACCCATCCTAGTACTACTCTCGCCCAAGCATGCTTAACTGCGGAGTTCTGATGGGATCCGGTGCATTTGTGCTGGTATGATCGCACCCGTTAGTACATGACTCGCGATCCCATATATCCTTTTCGTCGGAGAGCCGAGTAGATTTGCGTGGATCCGACCTGAATTTTTTTAAAAAACAATTTCATGCATCAAAATGTATGGAAATTGATGTAGTAAACTGCAAAAGCCACCGGAAACAGCGAATCGCATCTCGTTCGCAGCCCGTAACATTCGGCAGCCTGTGTGAGGCTCTAAACGGCTGAATTGGGGCTCGAAAAATCGTCGTGCCTATACACTGACCTAGATGGTTTTGGGGGCTTTCCGAAATGGTGCTGTGGGCGGCATAGTTCCTCACTGTTAAAAAGTTATGGGGTTTTTTAAAGACGAGACGCGTTTCAAATTGAAGAAAAAAAATAAAAAGGGGTTGCAACACGAGGACTTCCCGGGAGGTCACCCATCCTAGTACTACTCTCGCCCAAGCATGCTTAACTGCGGAGTTCTGATGGGATCCGGTGCATTAGTGCTGGTATGATCGCACCCGTTAGTACATGACTCGCGATTCATATATCCTTGTCGTCGGAGAGCCCGAGTAGATTTGCGTGGAGCCCACCTGATTTTTTTTTTTAATTTCCATGCATCAAAATGTATGGAAATTGATGTAGTAAACTGCAAAAGCGCCCGGAAACAGCGAATCGCATCTCGTTCGCAGCCCGTAACATTCGGCAGCCTGTTTGAGGCTCTAAACGGCTGAATTTGGCTCGGAAAATCGTCGTGCCTATAAACTGACCTAGATGGTTTTGGGGGCTTTCCGAAATGGTGCTGTGGGCGGCATAGTTCCTCACGGTTAAAAAGTTATGGGGTTTTAAAGACGAGACGCGTTTCAAATTGAAGAAAAAAAATAAAAAGGGGTGCAACAAGAGGGACTTCCCGGGAGGTCACCCATCCTAGTACTACTCTCGCCAAGCATGCTTAACTGCGGAGTTCTGATGGGATCCGGTGCATTTGTGCTGGTATGATCGCACCCGTTAGTACATGACTCGCGATTCCATATATCCTTTTCGTCGGAGAGCCCGAGTAGATTTGCGTGGATCCCACCTGAATTTTTTTTTAAAAAAATTCATGCATCAAAATGTATGGAAATTGATGTAGTAAACTGCAAAAGCCACCGGAAACAGCGAATCGCATCTCGTTCGCAGCCCGTAACATTCGGCAGCCTGTTTGAGGCTCTAAACGGCTGAATTTGGGCTCGAAAAATCGTCGTGCCTATACACTGACCTAGATGGTTTTGGGGGCTTTCCGAAATGGTGCTGTGGGCGGCGTAGTTCCTCACGGTTAAAAAGTTATGGGGTTTTTTAAGACGAGACGCATTTCAAATTGAAGAAAAAAATAAAAGGGGTATAACACGAGGACTTCCCGGGAGGTCACCCATCCTAGTACTATTCTCGCCCAAGCACGCTTAACTACGGAGTTCTGATGGGATCCGGTGCATTAGTGCTAGTATGATCGCACCCGTTAGTACATGACTCGCGATTCACATATCCTTTTCGTCGGAGAGCCCGAGTAGATTTGCGTGGAGCCCACCTGAATTTTTTTTTTTAAATTTCCATGCATCAAAATGTATGGAAATTGATGTAGTAAACTGCAAAAGCGCCCGGAAACAGCGAATCGCATCTCGTTCGCAGCCCGTAACATTCGGCAGCCTGTTTGAGGCTCTAAAACGGCTGAATTGGGCTCGAAAAATCGTCGTGCCTATAACTGACCTAGATGGTTTTTGGGGGCTTCCGAAATGGTGCTGTGCGGCATAGTTCCTCACGGTTAAAAAGTTATGGGGTTTTAAAGACGAGACGCGTTTCAAATTGAAGAAAAAATAAAAAAGGGGTGCAACAAGAGGACTTCCCGGGAGGTCACCCATCCTAGTACTACTCTCGCCCAAGCATGCTTAACTGCGGAGTTCTGATGGGATCCGGTGCATTTGTGCTGGTATGATCGCACCCGTTAGTACATGACTCGCGATTCCATATATCCTTTTCGTCGGAGAGCCCGAGTAGATTTGCGTGGATCCGACCTGAATTTTTTTTAAAAAACAATTTCATGCATCAAAATGTATGGAAATTGATGTAGTAAACTGCAAAAGCCACCGGAAACAGCGAATCGCATCTCGTTCGCAGCCCGTAACATTCGGCAGCCTGTTTGAGGCTCTAAACGGCTGAATTTGGGCTCGAAAATCGTCGTGCCTATACACTGACCTAGATGGTTTTGGGGGCTTTCCGAAATGGTGCTGTGGGCGGCATAGTTCCTCACGTTAAAAAGTTATGGGTTTTTAAAGACGAGACGCGTTTCAAATTGAAGAAAAAAAATAAAAGGGTTGCAACACGAGGACTTCCCGGGAGGTCACCCATCCTAGTACTACTCTCACCCAAGCATGCTTAACTGCCGAGTTCTGATGGGATCCGGTGCATTAGTGCTGGTATGATCGCACCCGTTAGTACATGACTCGCGATTCATATATCCTTTTCGTCGGAGAGCCCGAGTAGATTTGCGTGGAGCCCACCTGATTTTTTTTTAAAATTTCCATGCATCAAAATGTATGGAAATTGATGTAGTAAACTGCAAAAGCGCCCGGAAACAGCGAATCGCATCTCGTTCGCAGCCCGTAACATTCGGCAGCCTGTTGAGGCTCTAAACGGCTGAATTTGGGCTCGGAAAATCGTCGTGCCTATAAACTCACCTAGATGGTTTTGGGGGCTTCCGAAATGGTGCTGCGGGCGGCATAGTTCCTCACGGTTAAAAAGTTATGGGGTTTTAAAGACGAGACGCGTTTCAAATTGAAGAAAAGAAATAAAAAGGGGTGCAACAAGAGGGACTTCCCGGGAGGTCACCCATCCTAGTACTACTCTCGCCAAGCATGCTTAACTGCGGAGTTCTGATGGGATCCGGTGCATTTGTGCTGGTATGATCGCACCCGTTAGTACATGACTCGCGATCCATATATGCTTTTCGTCGGAGAGCCGAGTAGATTTGCGTGGATCCGACCTGAATTTTTTTTAAAAAAACAATTTCATGCATCAAAATGTATGGAAATTGATGTAGTAAACTGCAAAAGCCACCGGAAACAGCGAATCGCATCTCGTTCGCAGCACGTAACATTCGGCAGCCTGTTTGAGGCTCTAAACGGCTGAATTTGGGCTCGAACAATCGTCGTGCCTATACACTGACCTAGATTTTTGGGGGCTTTCCGAAATGGTGCTGTGGGCGGCATAGGTCCTCACTGTTAAAAAGTTATGGGGTTTTTAAAAGACGAGACGCGTTTCAAATTGAAGAAAAAAAAAAAAGGGTTGCAACACGAGGACTTCCCGGGAGGTCACCCATCCTAGTAATACTCTCGCCCAAGCATTCTTGACTGCGGAGTTCTGATGGGATCCGGTGCATTAGTGCTGTATGATCGCACCCGTTAGTACATGACTCGCGATTCATATATCCTTGTCGTCGGAGAGCCCGAGTAGATTTGCGTGGAGCCCACCTGATTTTTTTTTTTTTAAATTTCCATGCATCAAAATGTATGGAAATTGATGTAGTAAACTGTAAAAGCGCCCGGAAACAGCGAATCGCATCTCGTTCGCAGCCCGTAACATTCGGCAGCCTGTTTGAGGCTCTAAACGGCTGAATTTGGGCTCGGAAAATCGTCGTGCCTATAAACTCACCTAGATGGTTTTGGGGGCTTTCCGAAATGGTGCTGTGGGCGGCATAGTTCCTCACGGTTAAAAAGTTATGGGGTTTCAAAGACGAGACGCGTTTCAAATTGAAGAAAAAAATAAAAAGGGGTGCAACAAGAGGGACTTCCCGGGAGGTCACCCATCCTAGTACTACTCTCGCCAAGCATGCTTAACTGCGGAGTTCTGATGGGATCCGGTGCATTTGTGCTGGTATGATCGCCCCCCGTTAGTACATGACTCGCGATTCATATATCCTTTTCGTCGGAGAGCCCGAGTAGATTTGCGTGGATCCCACCTGAATTTTTTTTTAAAAAAAATTCATGCATCAAAATGTATGGAAATTGATGTAGTAAACTGCAAAAGCCACCGGAAACAGCGAATCGCATCTCGTTCGCAGCCCGTAACATTCGGCAGCCTGTTTGAGGCTCTAAACGGCTGAATTTGGGCTCGAAAAATCGTCGTGCCTATACACTGACCTAGATGGTTTTGGGGGCTTTCCGAAATGGTGCTGTGGGCGGCGTAGTTCCTCACAGTTAAAAAGTTATGGGTTTTTTTAAAGACGAGACGCATTTCAAATTGAAGAAAAAAAATAAAAAGGGGTATAACACGAGGACTTCCCGGAGGTCACCCATCCTAGTACTATTCTCGCCCAAGCACGCTTAACTACGGAGTTGTGATGGGATCCGGTGCATTAGTGCTAGTATGATCGCACCCGTTAGTACATGACTCGCGATTCCACATATCCTTTTCGTCGGAGAGCCCGAGTAGATTTGCGTGGAGCCCACCTGAATTTTTTTTTTTTAAAATTTCCATGCATCAAAATGTATGGAAATTGATGTAGTAAACTGCAAAAGCGCCCGGAAACAGCGAATCGCATCTCGTTCGCAGCCCGTAACATTCGGCAGCCTGTTTGAGGCTCTAAACGGCTGAATTTGGGCTCGAAAAATCGTCGTGCCTATAAACTGACCTAGATGGTTTTGGGGCTTTCCGAAATGGTTCTGTGGGCGGCATAGTTCCTCACGGTTAAAACGTTATGGGGGTTTTAAAGACGAGACGCGTTTCAAATTGAAGAAAAAAATAAAAAGGGGTGCAACAAGAGGGACTTCCCGGGAGGTCACCCATCCTAGTACTACTCTCGCCCAAGCATGCTTAACTGCGGAGTTCTGATGGGATCCGGTGCATTTGTGCTGGTATGATCGCACCCGTTAGTACATGACTCGCGATTCCATATATCCTTTTCGTCGGAGAGCCCGAGTAGATTTGCGTGGATCCCACCTGAATTTTTTTTTAAAAAAAATTTCATGCATCAAAATGTATGGAAATTGATGTAGTAAACTGCAAAAGCCACCGGAAACAGCGAATCGCATCTCGTTCGCAGCCCGTAACATTCGGCAGCCTGTTTGAGGCTCTAAACGGCTGAATTTGGGCTCGAAAAATTGTCGTGCCTATACACTGACCTAGATGGTTTTGGGGGCTTTCCGAAATGGTGCTGTGGGCGTAGTTCCTCACGGTTAAAAAGTTATGGGGTTTTTAAAGACGAGACGCATTTCAAATTGAAGAAAAAAAAATAAAAAGGGGTATAACACGAGGACTTCCCGGGAGGTCACCCATCCTAGTACTATTCTCGCCCAAGCACGATTAACTACGGAGTTCTGATGGGATCCGGTGCATTAGTGCTAGTATGATCGCACCCGTTAGTACATGACTCGCGATTCCACATATCCTTTTCGTCGGAGAGCCCGAGTAGATTTGCGTGGAGCCCACCTGAATTTTTTTTTTTTAAATTTCCATGCATCAAAATGTATGAAAATTGATGTAGTAAACTGCAAAAGTACCCGGAAACAGCGAATCGCATCTCGTTCGCAGCCTGTAACATTCGGCAGCCTGTTTGAGGCTCTAAACAGCTGAATTTGGGCTCGGAAAGTCATAGTGCCTATAAAATGACCTAGATGGTTTTGGGGCTTTCCGAAATGGTGCTGTGGGCGGCATAGTTCCTCACGGTTAAAAAGTTATGGGGTTTTAAAGACGAGACGCGTTTCAAATTGAAGAAAAAAAATAAAAAGGGGTGCAACAAGAGGGACTTCCCGGGAGGTCACCTGATACGCCCAAAATCGGGAAGGATGGCTTTGGCCGGATGTTGGATATGAACCGAGAAGGCAAGGCACTTCTGGAACTAAGATGGATTGAACGGATCGTCAAGAGGTGCGGAATGACTCTTGATATACCCACGATCTAAGGCTAACCACCAAAGAAACGATGAAGGTGTGTTGGCTAACCACCAAATAACACACAAAGATGATTGGCTGACCACCAAATCAACAAGCCGGTTCAAACCGATGAACTAGCTAAAGAACTCTCTCTCACTCAGAGAAGAAGAACAAACATAAACAACCAAATTGAACTGCTTTTATTCATGAATGAGACTACATATTTATAGTACTTTGTAGTCAAAGAAATAAATACATTTGTGGGGAAAACAATGCATAGAAAATGAAAATATTGACTAGAATGTGATAAATGAGTCTAAGTGCGGAAACTGATGAAGTCTGGTCAATGTTGGCGAATTTGAGGAAGACTGGTCAAAGAAGACCCTTTGGTTATTGTCCAGGTTCATCCGAACATGCTGGTTATGTGGCTGCTTGAACGAGGGCTGATCCATGCGGGCTTTCACTCCGGACGTCCACGGGTCGGTATGGTGAAAGGCACAATCGGTTTGGACGGTTAGATTGGCACGAACTGATGGTAAAACCTCGGTTGGGTCGAGCTGGTTGACAAGATCGCCACTTCGGGCCGTGTCCTTGAAACAAAAAAGACGGTGCTCGATTTTGGTTCTATCATACTCTCCCTCTTCAAAAAGATTTGTCCTCAAATCTGAAACATTAAAAGGAAAAGGATTATAAGCAAAATAATTATAATCAGCACAATGCTCACCTTGAGTTTGGTCCAGCTTTTGAATGGAAGAAGATCCTTCTTGATGACCACGGTCTTGCTCTCCATCTGATCCTTCCTTCGGTTCATGTTCATAGTCATCGAAGATTGGCAAATGATCTTCCTTTTCTTGCTCGGTTTCAACTTTCTCCAAAGTCACCAACGGTTTCTGCTTTTGACACTTGTTAGCATAATGACCGATCCTATGGCATTTGAAGCACCTGGTAGAATGAGCTTTGCTTGTGGGTTTCACAGCTTTGCTTTTATCATAAGAGATCTCATTAGTTTTCAAATCAGAATTTGAAAAATAAGAAGACTTACATTGCTGTTTTGGTGCTGGAGAAGTGTTGGTGTTTTCCTTCCTTTTGAGTTGTCGGATAACATGAATCGCCTTATGCAACATCTTCTCCAAACTGGCATAAGTCTGAATCTCATTCTGATCAAACACATCACGGCTGCTTCTTTTGGTTTTGGTGAAGGGACGACCACCACTTCTGACCCACTTCTCATCATCGGACCTGTTTTGTCTCTTCCTTTGTTTCTGCACAAAATCAAACCTATTAGCAGCAAACTGTTTCTTATTTCCAAAAATTAATTGCTCTTTTTCCGAAACAGTTTTAAAAGGAAAGAGGATGTCATCTTGTAGTGGTTTTGATTTCTTGAGAAGTCCAAACATCCTGAAACACTTAACAAACGTTAGCACATAAAAATCCTCACACTCTCAAAGTGTTTAGCTCACGATTTTTAGGTGGTCACTCAGAGTTCTTTCCACTGGTTCAAAGGATGATAGGCAGTCAAAATCAGCAATCAAAAACCAAAACAACCTTTTATGGGTATAAGAAAAGATAATGAAAGATGAAGAGATTTTTGTATGGATCCGCCTTAACTGTCCTAAGGCCGGATTTCTCCTCAGCCAGCAGGCTTTCTCTTCCACCACTCCCCCTGGATTTCTCTTCAGTAGTGATTCAAGCCAAAAACTTTTAACTTTTTTTTTTTTACTTTTTTTTTTCTTTTTTTTTTTACTTTTTTTTTTCTTTTTTTTTTTTTTTTTTTAATAAGGCGATCACAAGGGAGTAAAGGAACAGCCCGGATCCAATAAGAAATAAGAAAAGAAAATGATGAAGAGATGAGAAGATGAAAAGAAGATAGAAAACAAACCAGCCAAAGTGGCTCTGATACCAATTGATAGACCCAAAATCGGGAAGGATCACTTTAGCCGGATGTTGGATATGAACCGAGAAGTCGAAGGAACTTCTGGAACTGGGATGGATTGAACGGATCGTCAAGAGGTGCGGAATGACTCTTGATATACCCACGATCTAAGGCTAACCACCAAAGAAACGATGAAGGTGTGTTGGCTAACCACCAAATAACACACAAAGATGATTGGCTGACCACCAAATCAACAAGCCGGTTCAAACCGATGAACTAGCTAAAGAACTCTCTCTCACTCAGAGAAGAAGAACAAACATAAACAACCAAATTGAACTGCTTTTATTCATGAATGAGACTACATATTTATAGTACTTTGTAGTCAAAGAAATAAATACATTTGTGGGGAAAACAATGCATAGAAAATGAAAATATTGACTAGAATGTGATAAATGAGTCAAAGTGCGGAAACTGATGAAGTCTGGTCAATGTTGGCGAATTTGAGGAAGACTGGTCAAAGAAGACCCTTTGGCTATTGTCCAGGTTCATCCGAACATGCTGGTTATGTGGCTGCTTGAACGAGGGCTGATCCATGCGGGCTTTCACTCCGGACGTCCACGGGTCGATACGGTGAAAGGCACAATCGGTTTGGACGGTTAGATCGGCACGAACTGATGGTAAAACCTCGGTTGGGTCGAGCTGGTTGACAAGATCGCCACTTCGGGCCGTGTCCTTGAAACAAAAAAGACGGTGCTCGATTTTGGTTCTATCATCACCCATCCTAGTACTACTCTCGCCCAAGCATGCCTAACTGCCGAGTTCTGATGGGATCCGGTGCATTAGTGCTGGTATGATCGCACCCTTAAGTACATGACTCGCGATTCATATATCCTTGTCGTCGGAGAGCCCGAGTAGATTTGCGTGGAGCCCACCTGAATTTTTTTTTAAAAAATTTCCATGCATCAAAATGTATGGAAATTGATGTAGTAAACTGCAAAAGCGCCCGGAAACAGCGAATCGCATCTCGTTCGCAGCCCGTAACATTCGGCAGCCTGTTTGAGGCTCTAAACGGCTGAATTGGGCTCGGAAAATCGTCGTGCCTATAAACTGACCTAGATGGTTTTGGGGGCTTTCCGAAATGGTGTTGTGGGCGGCATAGTTCCTCACGGTTAAAAAGTTATGGGTTTTAAAGACGAGACGCGTTTCAAATTGAAGAAAAAAAATAAAAAGGGGTGCAACAAGAGGGACTTCCTGGGAGGTCACCCATCCTAGTACTACTCTCGCCCAAGCATGCTTAACTGCCGAGTTCTGATGGGATCCGGTGCATTTGTGCTGGTATGATCGCACCCGTTAGTACATGACTCGCGATTCCATATATCCTTTTCGTCGGAGAGCCCGAGTAGATTTGCGTGGATCCCACCTGAATTTTTTTTTTTAAAAAAAAATTCATGCATCAAAATGTATGGAAATTGATGTAGTAAACTGCAAAAGCCACCGGAAACAGCGAATCACATCTCGTTCGCAGCCCGTAACATTCGGCAGCCTGTTTGAGGCTCTAAACGGCTGAATTTTGGCTCAAAAATCGTCGTGCCTATACACTGACCTAGATGGTTTGGGGGCTTTCCGAAATGGTGTTGTGGGCGGCGTAGTTCCTCACGGTTAAAAAGTTATGGGGTTTTTTAAGACGAGACGCATTTCAAATTGAAGAATAAAAATAAAAAGGGGTATAACACGAGGACTTCCCGAGAGGTCACCCATCCTAGTACTATTCTCGCCCAAGCACGCTTAACTACGGAGTTCTGATGTGATCCGGTGCATTAGTGCTAGTATGATCGCACCCGTTAGTACATGACTCGCGATTCCACATATCCTTTTCGTCGGAGAGCCCGAGTAGATTTGCATGGAGCCCACCTGAATTTTTTTTTAAAAACAAATTTCATGCATCAAAATGTATGGAAATTGATGTAGTAAACTGCAAAAGCGCCCGGAAACAGCGAATCGTATCTCGTTCGCAGCCCGTAACATTCGGCAGCCTGTTTGAGGCTCTAAACGGCTGAATTTGGGGTCGGAAAATCGTCGTGCCTATAATCTGACCTAGATGGTTTTAAGGGCTTCCTGAAATGGTGCTGTGGGCGGCATTGTTCCTCACGGTTAAAAAGTTATGAGGTTTTAAAGACGAGACGCGTTTGAAATTGAAGAAAAAAAATAAAAAGGGGTGCAACACGAGGACTTCCCGGGAGGTCACCCATCCTAGTACTACTCTCGCCCTAGCACGCTTAACTGCGGAGTTCTGATGGGATCCGGAGCATTAGTGCTGGTATGATCGCACCCGTTAGTACATGACTCGCGATTCCACTATCCTTTTCGTCGGAGAGCCCGAGTAGATTTGCGTAGAACCCACCTGAATTTTTTTTTAAAAAAATTTCCATGCATCAAAATGTATGGAAATTGATGTACTAAACTGCAAAAGCACCCGGAAATAGCGAATCACATCTCGTTCGCAACCCGTAACATTCGACAGCCTGTTTGAAGCTCTAAACGACTAAACCGGATTTGGGCTCGAAAAATCGTCGTGCCTATACACTGACCTAGATGGTTTTGGGGGCTTTCCGAAATGGTGCTGTGGGCGGCGTAGTTCCTCACGGTTAAAAAGTTACGGGGTTTTAAAGATGAGACACGTTTCAAATTGAAGGAAAAAAAAATAAAAAGGGGTGCAACACGAGGACTTCCCGGGAGGTCACCCATCCTAGTACTACTCACGCCCAAGCACGCTTAACTGCGGAGTTCTGATGGGATCCGGTGCATTAGTGCTGGTATGATCACACCCGTTAGTACGTGACTCGCGATTCCATATATCCTTTTCGTCGGAGAGCCCGAGTAGATTTGCATGGAGCCCACGCAATTTTTTTTTTTTGACTTTTTCCTGCGTCAAAATGTATGAAATTTGATGTAGTAAACTGCAAAAGCACCCGGAAACAGCGAATCGCATCTCGTTCACAGCCCGTAACATTCGGCAGCCTGTTTGAGGCTCTAAACGGCTGAATTGGGCTCGAAAAATGGCCAGGCCTATTCACTGACCTAGATGGTTTTGGGGGCTTTCCGAAATGGTGCTGTGGGCGGCGTAGTTCCTCACGGTTAAAAAGTTATGGGGTTTTAAAGATGAGACGCGTTTCAAACTGAAGGAAAAAAAATAAAAAGGGGTGCAACACGAGGACTTCCCGGGAGGTCACCCATCCTAGTACTACTCTCGCCCAAGCACGCTTAACTGCGGAGTTCTGATGGGATCCGGTGCATTAGTGCTGGTATGATCGCACCCGTTAGTACGTGACTCGCGGTTCCATATATCCTTTTCGTCGGAGAGCCCGAGTAGATTTGCGTGGAGCCCACGCAATTTTTTTTTTTTTTACTTTTTCCATGCGTCAAAATGTATGAAATTTGATGTAGTAAACTGCAAAAGCACCCGGAAACAGCGAATCGCATCTCGTTCACAGCCCGTAACATTCGGCAGCCTGTTTGAGGCTCTAAACGGCTGAATTTGGGCTCGAAAAATGGCCAGGCCTATTCACTGACCTAGATGGTTTTGGGGGCTTTCCGAAATGGTGCTGTGGGCGGCGTAGTTCCTCACGGTTAAAAAGTTATGGGGTTTTAAAGATGAGACGTGTTTCAAATTGAAGGAAAAAAAAATAAAAAGGGGTGCAACACGAGGACTTCCCAGGAGGTCACCCATCCTAGTACTACTGATGTGCCCTGAATCAGCAGCAGAAACAAATCAAGATAGTTTGGCTTATGTGTTTGGATCAGACGAAATGGGCTTGATGATTTATGAAAAATATGTTTATAAACATATTTCAGCCCAAAGAAAGAAGGGCCCAATAAGAAAATACAAGCCATGGCCAAATAATATATCAATCTGACGGTAATTCAGAGATCGTCAAGCTGGCAGAAGCACGAGATCAACCGAAGAGTTATTCACTACAAATCGTCCAACTTTGGTCAAGTCATCATTTCTTGGTCAATTCAAAGTCTTTGGTCAAGTCTTCATTGTTTTCATAATTGCTAAATTCTATGTTGACTAGCCTTTTGTATTCCAACCTTTTGTATTTCTTGCCTATTATATAAAGGCCATTTGATCAATGAAATAAAATAAGCTTTGAGTGATTATTTTTGGAACCTTGAGAGGGTATCTCACTTTTCTTGTTCTTGGTGTGGTTAGCTCCAAGTAACACTCTCTTTCTCGTTGGACCGGTGCGTCACATCCGGCAACAGATCGAGTTTGCTTCCTTGTCGGACCTGTGAGTCATATCAGGCGACAATCAAGCACCTCTGGTAGTATCATCGGGCCTTCCGCAACCCTTTGTGTCACCGTTCAATCCATCAGTTCTCTTCGGAGTTCACCTCTGGTAGTATCATTGGGCCTTCCGCAATCCTTTGTGTCACCGTTCAAACCACTAGTTCTCAATCCCCTCGGATCTGAGTTCATATCATCCGTACCGGTAGAGTGATCCAAATCTAGGTTCTATCAAGTGGTATCAGAGCCACTTTGGCTGGTTTGTTTTCTATCTTCTTTTCACCTTCTCATCTCTTCATCATTTTCTCTTCTTATTTCTTTTTGGATCCGGGCTGTTCCTTTACTCCCTTGTGATCGCCATATAAAAAAAAAAAAAAAAAAAAAAAAACATTGATAAAAAAAAAGCAAAAAAAAAAATAAAAGTTTTGGTTTGAATCACTTCTGAAGAGAAATCCAGGGGGAGTGGTGGAAGAGAAAGCCTGCTGGCCGAGGAGAAATCCGGCCTTAGGACAGTTAAGGCGGATCCACACAAAAAAAAAACTCTTCATCTTTCTTTCTCTTTCTTTTTCCCACAAAGTTGTTTTGGTTTTTGATTGCTGATTTTGACAGCCTATCATCCTTTGAACCAGTGGAAAGAACTCTGAGTGATCACCTAAAAATCGTGAGCTAAACACTTTGAGAGTGTGAGGATTTTTATGTGCTAACGTTTGTTAAGTGTTTCAGGATGTTTGGACTTCTCAAGAAATCAAAACCACTACAAGATGATATATTCTTTCCTTTTAAAACTGTTTCGGAAAAAAAGCAATTAATTTTTGGAAATAAGAAACAGTTTGCTGCTAATAGGTTTGATTTTGTGCAGAAAAGGAAGAGACAAAACAGGTCCGATGATGAGAAGTGGGTCAGAAGTGGTGATCGTCCCTTCACCAAAACCAAGAGAAGCAGCCGTGATGTGTTTGATCAGAATGAGATTCAGACTTATGCCAGTTTGGAGAAGATGTTGCATAAGGCGATTCATGCTGTCCGGCAACTCAAAAAGAAGGAAAACACCAACACTTCTTCAGCACCAAAACAGCAATGTAAGTCTTCTTATCTTTCAAATTATGATTTGAAAACTAATGATTTTTCTTTTGATAAAAGCAAAGCTGTGAAACCCACAAGCAAGGCTCATTCTACCAGGTGCTTCAAATGCCATATGATTGGTCATTATGCTAACAAGTGTCAAAAGCAGAAACCGTTGGTGACTATGGAGAAAGTTGAAACCGAGCCAGAAAAGGAAGATCATTTGCCAATCTTCGATGACTATGAACATGAACCGAAGGAAGGATCAGATGGAGAGCAAAACCGTGGTCATCAAGAAGGATCTTCTTCCATTCAAAAACTGGACCAAACTCAAGGTGAGCATTGTGCTGATTATAATTCCTTTGCTTATAATCCTTTTCCTTTTAATGTTTCAGATTTGAGGACAAATCTTTTTGAAGAGGGAGAGTATGATAGAACCAAAATCGAGCACCGTTCTTTTTTGTTCATGGACACGAACCAAAGTGGCGATCTTGTCAACCAGCTCGACCAAACCGAGGATTCACCATCAGTTCATGAAGATCACCCGGCCAACCAGCTCGGCCAGCCCACGTGCGTCCTTCTCCTTACGCGAAGGACCCGATCATCATGGATGAACCTGGACGCTTGGACGAATCTTGACCAGTCTACATCAGAATCCGCAATCTTGACCAGTCTTCATCATTTTCCGCAACATTGACCAAGACTGCATCAATTTCTACAACTTTGACTCTCTAATAATTATCTAGTCAAATGTTGTATTTTCTAGACATCTTTTTCAGCACTTTATTTATTTCTTTCTTTGACTACATCTACTATAAATATGTAGTCACTTTGATGAATAAAAATCAGATCAATTTGGTTGTTTATTTTTGTTCTTCTTCTCTGAGTGAGAGAGAGTTCTTTAGCTAGTTCATCGGTTTGAACCGGCTTGTTGATTTGGTGGTCAGCCAATCATCTTTGTGTGTTATTTGGTGGTTAGCCAACGCACTACATCCGTTCTTTGGTGGTTAGCCTTAGATCGTTGGTATATCAAGAGTCATTCCGCACCTCTTGACGATCCTATCAATCCATCTGCTTTTATCTCTCATCTTTGTGTGTCGTTTGGTGGTTAGCCAACACACCTTCATTGTTTCTTTGGTGGTTAGCCTTAGATCGTTGGTATATCAAGAGTCATTCCGCACCTCTTGACGATCCGTTCAATCCATCTCAGTTCCAGAAGTGCCTTGCCTTCTCGGTTCATATCCAACATCCGGCCAAAGCCATCCTTCCCGATTTTGGGTCTATCATTTGGTATCAAAGCCACTTTGGCTGGTTTGTTTTCTATCTTCTTTTCACCTTCTCATCTCTTCATCATTTCTTATTTCTTTTTGGATCCGGGCTGTTCCTTTACTCCCTTGTGATCGCCACTAAAAAAAAAAAGAGAAAAAAAAAGAAAAAAAAAAATATATTCCATAGAAAATATAAATATTGACCAGATCTGGTCAAGGCACGAAATCTCATGTTGACTGCAGTTAAATCCTTCAAATTATTCTGTCCAGGTTCAATGAACCTTGCTGTGTTGATCAAGTTCATCACGGTATGGACCAGGACGTACGAAGGGCTGTCTGCGGGCTGTTCAGTGAACCTTCATGAACGGATGGCAACTTTTCTTGACCCAAATCTTCAGAGAGCTTAAGAAACATTCTTTTGGAGAAGTTGGAAGCATCGATCATCATGAAATCATCAAAGTGGTCGGAAAGGTCGTGATCAGCATGATCCGGGTGATGATCACGATGATCCGGGTGGTGATCACGATGATCCGGGTGATGATCACGATGATCCGGATGGTGATCACGATGATCCAGGTGATGATCACGATGATCCGAGTGTTGATCACGATGATCACGATGATTCGGGTGTTGATCACGATGATCATGGATTCTGGCTTGACTGTCAGTTCTAGAATGATGAATGGGTCTGGAAAGAAGTGATGTGGGTCGATCAATTCCATCGTCTGGCGTGGATGCGGCCTAAGGTCCTTCCCGGGTGCACGTGGGTCGATCCGGTACACGGCTCGGTCTGTCTGTCTGGTACGGCCGGATGGATGAACCTCGGCTGAACTGATCTGGACGTCCTGAACTCCATGCTGAGCTGGTTCCATGTACTGATCCTTGAGCCGGGGTCTATCATTCCCTCCCTCTTCAAAAGGATTTGTCCTCAAATCCAAAGTACCTACATCAAAAAGAGATGAATCAGATACAAAGGAATTAACATTAATGGAAAATTCAGGGAATGAAAAATATGGACATAAACTTCCTTGGAGTTTAGAAGTCCTTTTCATCAAGTAAGTCCAAGTCTTTTGGCGTCCATCAGTGATTGCTCTCCTTAGAAACTGATCATGCTTATCCTGTTCATTCAAAACAACTAGAGAAACCACATCAAATCTGCGAAAGAAATAATCAAAGGGTTTCTCTATCCTTAAGACATCATAAACATGATCAAAGCTCTTAGGAAAATTATCAAGAACGTGGGCAAGCAGCGAACAATCAAACTGATCACCAAAAATTGGTTTCTCAAGTTCAAAATTTGGCCAAGGTGTCAAACTGATAGGAAAAGCAAGAGACAATGCTAAATTTAAAAGATTTTCTTCATGAACGAAATCAAAATGATCTTTTTGCCTAAGCAATTTCGGTTCATGCTTGTTCCTACACCAAATCTCTTTCAAAGCACAGCTTAATGAAAACAATTCATGAAAAGATTTAAGCAAAACGTTTTTCAACCAAGTAAAAATGTATTTTTGCTTAGAAATTCTCGGTTTCAAAACATTTTCATGAAGAGTTGAGAAAATTACCCCATGATCCTTACAGTGCTTTTGGTTTGGACAGGTAGTTGACTGAGGAAACACCTCTGGTTCATGGAGGATCGGTTTTGGCTCAGGTCGTTCCCTTCTTGGGCATGAATCTCCTTTAGAAATCTTGTACTCGCGGATATCTTGATTTTTGTCCTTTGAAAAATTCATATCTCCTTCATCCGCAAAGATTTTCAAGTGATTCCAAGCCTCAGAGAATCCTTGGTGAGTTAGCCTTCCAGGAAAATTGGTTTCATGACAAAAGACCTTCTGAAAGTCGAGATACCCTTCGTGGACTGAACCTCTGTCGCTGGCATCTCCAAGGTAGCCGGTTTGGACAACAATGCTTCTCCAAAACTCAGGCTGTTGGGCACGATCAATGCTTTCATTCAGAGGCTGAACCTGTCTTTCCTGGATACTCAAAACAAACACTAAAAGACCAGGATCATATGTGCAAGAGAGATACTTGTTCAAATCAAAAATCAAGATATCTTTTCCAAGAACAAGTAGCACACATTTCAGCCTTTCAAGATGCACATCAAAATAGATGTTACAGACCAGAATTTTCTCAAGACATGCAAATATATTAGACATTTTCAGAAAGTGCATATCCTGCTCAACATCTGAACACACAAGCTTAAGTTCAGATTGAGAAACATTTATCAAAGACTTAAGAGACTTATCAAAGAATGTGTTGTAAACCAAAATATCATCAAGGCTCAAAACAACACATTGATCACGAGATGATCTCAAAAGATGCCAAGTTTTATCAGTTTCAAAGCACACAAGATCAGGCTGCAAAACATAATCACAAGAATCAAGATCACAAAAATCATTTTCAGTTCTAAGTGATTCATGTTCCAACAACTTCTTAACCAAAATTCCGTCCAAGGCACAAGAGGATGCAAATAAATTATCAGTGATCAGTGCATGAATATAAGAACTCAGATCAAAGCCAATGCCTTTGAAAACAAATGAGTCAAACGGTTTTCTAGCATAGAAATCAGGCAACTGCAAATCAAGCTCAAGAGTTTCTTCAAAATGATCAAAACATTTGCTATGTGTCAAGAACTGATCAAAGGTCAAGATAATTTCAGAGTTGATGCCTTTATCATTTTGAAAACAGTTATGATCAAGAAGTTCATCAGGTTTAAAGATTTTAAAAGAATTAATCATGTTTTCAAAAACAGACTTTGAAACACAAAATTCTTTCATCTTGTCAAGACCAAAACGAATCACATCATGAGAACTGATCTTGACTAATATTTCAGGAAGAGAATTAAATAAATCAGAGTTCTCACTGTGCTTTTGAAGATCAGGAGACAAAGGGAGAGGAGATGTGCCGGGATTAAAGCATAGATGTCTCTCCATAGCGATGGATTTGATGCTTGTTGCTTCCTCATCAAAGACTGGACCAAGTTCGTCCTCCTCATCAAAGATAGGACCTAGATCATCATCCAAAGGTGTCCTAGTGCCAGGAAGTCGTCCATGATGTGGATGGTTGAATGGTTCTTCCTCAAAAACCTGTGGAGACAAAACAAGACTACTCGGAAGCTCCGGTTGCAAAACAGTTAGTTCTACATTAGCTTGCTCATTCTCAAACACAAACTCAGGTTCAAGAGAAGGAAGATCACATTTATCCTCACAAGTGATCAAGCTTTCAATTAGCTCTTCATCAGATTCATCATAAATGGGTAAAGAATCTGAAAAATCTTTAAGCTTTTCAAAATGGTTTTCAGATTCACCTTGAGTTTTCTCACTGATGAACAAGGATGGCTCAGCTACATGTGCACGTGTGGATGTGCTCTTCTTGTGGCTCTTGCTGACGTCCTTGAGGGCTTGCATCATTCCCTTCTCAAAGTTGTCACAGATCTCTTGGACATCAAACTGAAAGGATCGCCTCTTTGGATCAGCCACATTTTTGACCTTTTCTTTGCACCTTTGGTTTGGCTTTTCCTGCACACTAACAAACTCATCAAAATTGTTCAAAGAATATTTAAATGGAGTTTGAGAGACAGATGGTCGTGGGGAGTTCTTCTTGCTACTTTGCCTTAGAAGACCAAACATCTTAACCTGAAAATCTCAACACAAAAGTTAGATAAAAAAATCTCACACTCTCAAGTGTTTGATCCTCACCCACACAAGTGTTTCTCTCAGATTTATGGTGATCACACAAAGTTTCTTCTCAAGGTTCTAAGAGAACAGATCAAAGAATCCCAATGGGCAAATCCAAGCAAGATCAAAGGTTTAAGATAGAAAGATAAGAGATTGTGATTTGGGAACCCGCTTTAACCAACTCAAAGGCCGGATTTCTCCTCGGCCAGCAGGCTTTCTCTTCCACCACCAATCCACAAATCAAACTTTGAAACTGTTTTTTTTTTATACTCTTTTTTTTTTAAATCGTAGATCTCTTCTTTTTTTTTTTTTTTTTTTTTTTAAATGGTGGATGGTAATGAGTGGCCCGGGTTCAAGAAAGGTAGAAGAAGAAGTGTTTAAAGAAAATGGAAGATGAGAAAAATGGATAGAAATAGAGTTACCGGAAGAGTGGCTCTGATACCACTTGATAGAACCAAAATCGAGATCACTCTTTCGGTAAGGTTGATATGGACTCTGATCCGGAAGGATAGAGAACTGGTGGGATGATTGGTGACACAATGGGATGCGGAAAGGCCCAATGATACTACCAGACTTCAAATGTTGCCGGATGTGACGCACCGGTCCAACAAAGGAAGGATCGAGACTTGGAGATAACCTCACCAAGAAACTAAGAAATGTTCAACCAAGAACAAAGAGTTAAAACTCACAAAAAAGGGAAAAAGGTCTATAAAAAAAAAGAGTTTCAAAGTTATGAAACGATGAACTAGCTAAGTTTTGAGTGTTTATTTTTGGAACCTTGAGAGGGTATCTCACTTTTCTTGTTCTTGGTGTGGTTAGCTCCAAGTAACACTCTCTTTCTCGTTGGACCGGTGCGTCACATCCGGCAACAGATCGAGTTTGCTTCCTTGTTGGACCTGTGAGTCATATCAGGCGACAATCAAGCACCTCTGGTAGTATCATCGGGCTTTCCGCAACCCTTTGTGTCACCGTTCAAGCCATCAGTTCTCTTCGGAGTTCACCTCTGGTAGTATCATTGGGCCTTCCGCAACCCTTTGTGTCACCGTTCATCCCATCAGTTCTCCCTTTTGGCGAGTTCATATCCCTAAGTCCGTTTGAGTGATCCTGTCCAATCTCAGGACGTATCAAGTGGTATCAGAGCCACTCAACCGGTACTATCTGTTCATTTTTCTCATCTTTCCATCTTCTTCATCCATCTTCTACCTTTCATCTTCTTTTCAAAAAAAAAAAAAAAAAAAAAAGTTCTATGAAAAGCCAAGAGATCATTCTATCTGAAGCTAAAGAAAGACAGATTTGAGGGCAAATCTTTTTAAAGAAGGAGGGAATGATGTGCCCTGAATCAGCAGCAGAAACAAATCAAGATAGTTTGGCTTATGTGTTTGGATCAGACGAAATGGGCTTGATGATTTATGAAAAATAGGTTTATAAACATATTTCAGCCCAAAGAAAGAAGGGCCCAATAAGAAAATACAAGCCATGGCCAAATAATATATCAATCTGACGGTAATTCAGAGATCGTCAAGCTGGCAGAAGCACGAGATCAACCGAAGAGTTATTCACTACAAATCGTCCAACTTTGGTCAAGTCATCATTTCTTGGTCAATTCAAAGTCTTTGGTCAAGTCTTCATTGTTTTCATAATTGCTAAATTCTATGTTGACTAGCCTTTTGTATTCCAACCTTTTGTATTTCTTGCCTATTATATAAAGGCCATTTGATCAATGAAATAAAATAAGCTTTGAGTGATTATTTTTGGAACCTTGAGAGGGTATCTCACTTTTCTTGTTCTTGGTGTGGTTAGCTCCAAGTAACACTCTCTTTCTCGTTGGACCGGTGCGTCACATCCGGCAACAGATCGAGTTTGCTTCCTTGTCGGACCTGTGAGTCATATCAGGCGACAATCAAGCACCTCTGGTAGTATCATCGGGCCTTCCGCAACCCTTTGTGTCACCGTTCAATCCATCAGTTCTCTTCGGAGTTCACCTCTGGTAGTATCATTGGGCCTTCCGCAATCCTTTGTGTCACCGTTCAAACCACTAGTTCTCAATCCCCTCGGATCTGAGTTCATATCATCCGTACCGGTAGAGTGATCCAAATCTAGGTTCTATCAACTACTCTAGCCCAAGCACGCTTAACTGCGGAGTTCTGATGGGATCCGGTGCATTAGTGCTGGTATGATCGCACCCGTTAGTACGTGACTCGCGATTCCATATATCCTTTTCGTCGGAGAGCCCGAGTAGATTTGCGTGGAGCCCACGCAATTTTTTTTTTTTTGACTTCCATGCGTCAAAATGTATGAAATTTGATGTAGTAAACTGCAAAAGCACCCGGAAACAGCGAATCGCATCTCGTTCACAGCCCGTAACATTCGGCAGCCTGTTTGAGGCTCTAAACGGCTGAATTTGGGCTCGAAAAATGGCCAGGCCTATTCACTGACCTAGATGGTTTTGGGGGCTTTCCGAAATGGTGCTGTGGGCGGCGTAGTTCCTCACGGTTAAAAAGTTATGGGGTTTTAAAGATGAGACACGTTTCAAATTGAAGAAAAAAAAATAAAAAGGGGTGCAACACGAGGACTTCCCGGGAGGTCACCCATCCTAGTACTACTCACGCCCAAGCACGCTTAACTGCGGAGTTCTGATGGGATCCGGTGCATTAGTGCTGGTATGATCGCACCCGTTAGTACGTGACTCGCGATTCCATATATCCTTTTCGTCGGAGAGCCCGAGTAGATTTGCGTGGAGCCCACGCAATTTTTTTTTTTGACTTTTTCCATTCGTCAAAATGTATGAAATTTGATGTAGTAAACTGCAAAAGCACCCGGAAATAGCGAATCGCATCTCGTTCGCAACCCGTAACATTCGACAGCCTGTTTGAAGCTCTAAACGACTAAACCGAATTTGGGCTCGAAAAATCGTCGTGCCTATACACTGACCTAGATGGTTTTGGGGGCTTTCCGAAATGGTGCTGTGGGCGGCGTAGTTCCTCACGGTTAAAAAAGTTACGGGGTTTTAAAGACGAGACGCGTTTCAATTGAAGAAAAAAAATAAAAAGGGGTGCAACACGAGGACTTTCCGGGAGGTTAACCATCCTAGTACTACTCTCGCCCAAGCACGCTTAACTGCGGAGTTCTGATGGGATCCGGTGCATTAGTGCTGGTATGATCGCACCCGTTAGTACATGACTCGCGATTCCATATATTCTTTTCGTCGGAGAGCCCGAGTAGATTTGCGTGGAGCCCACCTGAATTTTTTTTTTTTTAAATTTCCATGCATCAAAATGTATGGAAATTGATGTAGTAAACTGCAAAAGCGCCCGGAAACAGCGAATCGCATCTCGTTCGCAGCCCGTAACATTCGGCAGCCTGTTTGAGGCTCTAAACGGCTGAATTTGGGCTCGGAAAATCGTCTTGCCTATTAATTGACCTAGATGGTTTTGGGGGCTTTCCGAAATGGTGCTGTGGGCGGCATAGTTCCTCACGGTTAAAAAGTTATGGGGTTTTAAAGACGAGACGCGTTTCAAATTGAAGAAAAAAAATAAAAAGGGTTGCAACACGAGGACTTCCCGGGAGGTCACCCATCCTAGTACTACTCTCGCCCAAGCATGCTTAATTGCGGAGTTCTGATGGGATCCGGTGCATTAGTGCTGGTATGATCGCACCCTTAAGTACATGACTCGCGATTCATATATCCTTTCGTCGGAGAGCCCGAGTAGATTTGCGTGGAGCCCACCTGATTTTTTTTTAAAAAAATTTCCATGCATCAAAATGTATGGAAATTGATGTAGTAAACTGCAAAAGCGCCCGGAAACAGCGAATCGCATCTCGTTCGCAGCCCGTAACATTCGGCAGCCTGTTTGAGGCTCTAAACGGCTGAATTTGGGCTCGAAAAATCGTCGTGCCTATACACTGACCTAGATGGTTTTGGGGCTTTCCGAAATGGTGCTGTGGGCGGCGTAGTTCCTCACGGTTAAAAAGTTATTGGGTTTTTTAAAGACGAGACGCATTTCAAATTGAAGAAAAAAAATAAAAAGGGGTATAACACGAGGACTTCCCGGGAGGTCACCCATCCTAGTACTATTCTCGCCCAAGCACGCTTAACTACGGAGTTCTGATGGGATCCGGTGCATTAGTCCTAGTATGATCGCACCCGTTAGTACATGACTCGCGATTCCACATATCCTTTTCGTCGGAGAGCCCGAGTAGATTTGCGTGGAGCCCACCTGAATTTTTTTTAAAAAAAAAATTTCATGCATCAAAATGTATGAAAATTGATGTAGTAAACTGCAAAAGCCACCGGAAACAGCGAATCGCATCTCGTTCGCAGCCCGTAACATTCGGCAGCCTGTTTGAGGCTCTAAACGGCTGAATTTGGGCTCGAAAAATCGTCGTGCCTATACACTGACCTAGATGGTTTTGGGGGCTTTCCGAAATGGTGCTGTGGGCGGTGTAGTTCCTCACGGTTAAAAAGTTATGGGGTTTTTTAAAGACGAGACGCATTTCAAATTGAAGAAAAAAATAAAAAGGGGTATAACAAGAGGACTTCCCGGGAGGTCACCCATCCTAGTACTATTCTCGCCCAAGCACGCTTAACTACGGAGTTCTGATGGGATCCGGTGCATTAGTGCTAGTATGATCGCACCCGTTAGTACATGACTCGCGATTCCACATATCCTTTTCGTCGGAGAGCCCGAGTAGATTTGCGTGGAGCCCACCTGAATTTTTTTTTTAAACTTTCCATGCATCAAAATGTATGGAAATTGATGTAGTAAACTGCAAAAGCGCCCAGAAACAGCGAATCGCATCTCGTTCGCAGCCCGTAACATTCGGCAGCCTGTTTGAGGCTCTAAACGGCTGAATTTGGGCTCGGAAAATCGTCGTGCCTATAATCTGACCTAGATGGTTTTGGGGGCTTTCCGAAATGGTGTTGTGGGCGGCATAGTTCCTCACGGTTAAAAAGTTATGGGGTTTTAAAGACGAGACGCGTTTCAAATTGAAGAAAAAAAATAAAAAGGGGTGCAACACGAGGACTTCCCGGGAGGTCACCCATCCTAGTACTACTCTCGCCCAAGCACGCTTAACTGCGGAGTTCTGATGGGATCCGGTGCATTAGTGCTGGTATGATCGCACCCGTTAGTACATGACTCGCGATTCCACTATCCTTTTCGTCGGAGAGCCCGAGTAGATTTGCGTGGAACCCACCTGAATTTTTTTTTTAAAAAATTTCCATGCATCAAAATGTATGGAAATTGATGTACTAAACTGCCAAAGCACCCGGAAATAGCGAATCGTCGTGCCTATACACTGACCTAGATGGTTTTGGGGCTTTCCGAAATGGTGCTGTGGGCGGCGTAGTTCCTCACGGTTAAAAAGTTATGGGGTTTTAAAGACGAGACGCGTTTCAAATTGAAGAAAAAAAATAAAAAGGGGTGCAACACGAGGACTTCCCGGGAGGTCAACCATCCTAGTACTACTCTCGCCCAAGCACGCTTAACTGCGGAGTTCTGATGGGATCCGGTGCATTAGTGCTGGTATGATCGCACCCGTTAGTACATGACTCGCGATTCCATATATCCTTTTCGTCGGAGAGCCCGAGTAGATTTGCGTGGATCCCACCTGAATTTTTTTTAAAAAAAATTTCATGCATCAAAATGTATGGAAATTGATGTAGTAAACTGCAAAAGCACCCGGAAACAGCGAATCGCATCTCGTTCGCAGCCCGTAACATTCGGCAGCCTGTTTGAGGCTCTAAACGGCTGAATTTGGGCTCGAAAAATCGTCGTGCCTATACACTGACCTAGATGGTTTTGGGGGCTTTCCGAAATGGTGCTGTGGGCGGCGTAGTTCCTCACGGTTAAAAAGTTATGGGGTTTTAAAGACGAGACGCATTTCAAATTGAAGAAAAAAAATAAAAAGGGGTGCAACACGAGGACTTCCCGGGAGGTCACCCATCCTAGTACTACTCTCGCCCAAGCATGCTTAACTGCGGAGTTCTGATAGGATCCGGTGCATTAGTGCTGGTATGATCGCACCCGTTAGTACATGACTCGCGATTCCATATATCCTTTTCGTCGGAGAGCCCGAGTAGATTTGCGTGGAGCCCACGCAATTTTTTTTTTTTTGACTTTTCCATGCATCAAAATGTATGAAATTGATGTAGTAAACTGCAAAAGCACCCGGAAACAGCGAATCGCATCTCGTTCGCAGCCCGTAACATTCGGCAGCCTGTTTGAGGCTCTAAACGGCTGAATTTGGGCTCGAAAAATCGTCGTGCCTATACACTGACCTAGATGGTTTTGGGGGCTTTCCGAAATGGTGCTGTGGGCGGCGTAGTTCCTCACGGTTAAAAAGTTATGGGGTTTTAAAGACGAGACGCGTTTCAAATTGAAGAAAAAAAATAAAAAGGGGTGCAACACGAGGACTTTCCGGGAGGTCACCCATCCTAGTACTACTCTCGCCCAAGCACGCTTAACTGCGGAGTTCTGATGGGATCCGGTGCATTAGTGCTGGTATGATCGCACCCGTTAGTACATGACTCGCGATTCCATATATTCTTTTCGTCGGAGAGCCCGAGTAGATTTGCGTGGAGCCCACCTGAATTTTTTTTTAAAAAATTTCCATGCATCAAAATGTATGGAAATTGATGTAGTAAACTGCAAAAGCGCCCGGAAACAGCGAATCGCATCTCGTTCGCAGCCCGTAACATTCGGCAGCCTGTTTGAGGCTCTAAACGGCTGAATTTGGGCTCGGAAAATCGTCGTGCCTATTAATTGACCTAGATGGTTTTGGGGGCTTTCCGAAATGGTGCTGTGGGCGGCATAGTTCCTCACGGTTAAAAAGTTATGGGGTTTTAAAGACGAGACGCGTTTCAAATTGAAGAAAAAAAATAAAAAGGGTTGCAACACGAGGACTTCCCGGGAGGTCACCCATCCTAGTACTACTCTCGCCCAAGCATGCTTAACTGCCGAGTTCTGATGGGATCCGGTGCATTAGTGCTGGTATGATCGCACCCTTAGTACATGACTCGCGATTCATATATCCTTGTCGTCGGAGAGCCCGAGTAGATTTGCGTGGAGCCCACCTGAATTTTTTTTAAAAAAATTTCCATGCATCAAAATGTATGGAAATTGATGTAGTAAACTGCAAAAGCGCCCGGAAACAGCGAATCGCATCTCGTTCGCAGCCCGTAACATTCGGCAGCCTGTTTGAGGCTCTAAACGGCTGAATTTGGGCTCGGAAAATCGTCGTGCCTATAAACTGACCTAGATGGTTTTGGGGGCTTTCCGAAATTGTGCTGTGGGCGGCATAGTTCCTCACGGTTAAAAAGTTATGGGGTTTTAAAGACGAGACGCGTTTCAAATTGAAGAAAAAAAATAAAAAGGGGTGCAACAAGAGGGACTTCCCGGGAGGTCACCCATCCTAGTACTACTCTCGCCCAAGCATGCTTAACTGCGGAGTTCTGATGGGATCCGGTGCATTTGTGCTGGTATGATCGCACCCGTTAGTACATGACTCGCGATTCCATATATCCTTTTCGTCGGAGAGCCCGAGTAGATTTGCGTGGATCCCACCTGAATTTTTTTTTTAAAAAAAATCATGCATCAAAATGTATGGAAATTGATGTAGTAAACTGCAAAAGCCACCGGAAACAGCGAATCGCATCTCGTTCGCAGCCCGTAACATTCGGCAGCCTGTTTGAGGCTCTAAACGGCTGAATTTGGGCTCGAAAAATCGTCGTGCCTATACACTGACCTAGATGGTTTTGGGGGCTTTCCGAAATGGTGCTGTGGGCGGCGTAGTTCCTCATGGTTAAAAAGTTATGGGGTTTTTTAAAGACGAGACGCATTTCAAATTGAAGAAAAAAATAAAAAGGGGTATAACACGAGGACTTCCCGGGAGGTCACCCATCCTAGTACTATTCTCGCCCAAGCACGCTTAACTACGGAGTTCTGATGTGATCCGGTGCATTAGTCCTAGTATGATCGCACCCGTTAGTACATGACTCGCGATTCCACATATCCTTTTCGTCGGAGAGCCCGAGTAGATTTGCGTGGAGCCCACCTGAATTTTTTTTAAAAAAAAAAATTTCATGCATCAAAATGTATGGAAATTGATGTAGTAAACTGCAAAAGCCACCGGAAACAGCAAATCGCATCTCGTTCGCAGCCCGTAACATTCGGCAGCCTGTTTGAGGCTCTAAACGGCTGAATTTTGGGCTCGAAAAATCGTCGTGCCTATACACTGACCTAGATGGTTTTGGGGGCTTTCCGAAATGGTGCTGTGGGCGGTGTAGTTCCTTACGGTTAAAAAGTTATGGGGTTTTTTAAAGACGAGACGCATTTCAAATTGAAGAAAAAAAATAAAAAGGGGTATAACACGAGGACTTCCCGGGAGGTCACCCATCCTAGTACTATTCTCGCCCAAGCACGCTTAACTACGGAGTTCTGATGGGATCCGGTGCATTAGTGCTAGTATGATCGCACCCGTTAGTACATGACTCGCGATTCCACGTATCCTTTTCGTCGGAGAGCCCGAGTAGATTTGCGTGGAGCCCACCTGAATTTTTTTTTTAAACTTTCCATGCATCAAAATGTATGGAAATTGATGTAGTAAACTGCAAAAGCGCCCAGAAACAGCGAATCGCATCTCGTTCGCAGCCCGTAACATTCGGCAGCCTGTTTGAGGCTCTAAACGGCTGAATTTGGGGTCGGAAAATCGTCGTGCCTATAATCTGACCTAGATGGTTTTAAGGGCTTTCCTGAAATGGTGCTGTGGGCGGCATTGTTCCTCACAGTTAAAAAGTTATGAGGTTTTAAAGACGAGACGCGTTTCAAATTGAAGAAAAAAAATAAAAAGGGGTGCAACACGGGACTTCCCGGGAGGTCACCCATCGTAGTATTACTCTCGCCCAAGCACGCTTAACTGCGGAGTTCTGATGGGATCCGGAGCATTAGTGCTGGTATGATCGCACCCGTTAGTACATGACTCGCGATTCCACTATCCTTTTCGTCGGAGAGCCCGAGTAGATTTGCGTAAAACCCACCTGAATTTTTTTTTAAAAAATTTCCATGCATCAAAATGTATGGAAATTGATGTACTAAACTGCCAAAGCACCCGGAAATAGCGAATCGTCGTGCCTATACACTGACCTAGATGGTTTTGGGGGCTTTCCGAAATGGTGCTGTGGGCGGCGTAGTTCCTCACGGTTAAAAAGTTACGTGGTTTTAAAGACGAGACGCGTTTCATATTGAAGAAAAAAAAATAAAAAGGGGTGCAACACGAGGACTTTCCGGGAAGTTAACCATCCTAGTACTACTCTCGCCCAAGCACGCTTAACTGCCGGTTCTGATGAGATCTGGTGCATTAGTGCTGGTATGATCGCACCCGTTAGTACATGACTCGCGATTCCATATATCCTTTTCGTCGGAGAGCCCGAGTAGATTTGCGTGGATCCCACCTGAATATTTTTTTAAAAAAAAAATTCATGCATCAAAATGTATGGAAATTGATGTAGTAAACTGCAAAAGCACCCGGAAACAGCGAATCGCATCTCGTTCGCAGCCCGTAACATTCGGCAGCCTGTTTGAGGCTCTAAACGGCTGAATTTGGGCTCGAAAAATCATCGTGCCTATACACTGACCTAGATGGTTTTGGGGGCTTTCCGAAATGGTGCTGTGGGCGGCGTAGTTCCTCACGGTTAAAAAGTTATGGGGTTTTAAAGACGAGACGCATTTCAAATTGAAGAAAAAAATAAAAAGGGGTGCAACACGAGGACTTCCCAGGAGGTCACCCATCCTAGTACTACTCTCGCCCAAGCACGCTTAACTGCGGAGTTCTGATGGGATCCGGTGCATTAGTGGTGGTATGATCGCACCCGTTAGTACATGACTCGCGATTCCATATATCCTTTTCGTCGGAGAGCCCGAGTAGATTTGCGTGGAGCCCACCTGAATTATTTTTTTAAAAAAAAAATTCCATGCATCAAAATGTATGGAAATTGATGTAGTAAACTGCAAAAGAACCCGGAAACAGCGAATCGCATCTCGTTCGCAGCCCGTAACATTCGGCAGCCTGTTTGAGGCTCTAAACGGCTGAATTTGGGCTCGAAAATCGCTGTGCCTATACACTGACCTAGATGGTTTTGGGGGCTTTCCGAAATGGTGCTGTGGGCGGTGTAGTTCCTCACGGTTAAAAAGTTATGGGATTTTAAAGACGAGGTGCATTTCAAATTGAAGAAAAAAAAATAAAAAGGGGTGCAACACGAGGACTTCCCGGGAGGTCAACCATCCTAGTACTACTCTCGCCAAAGCATGCGTAACTGCCGAAGTTCTGATGGTATCCGGTGCATTAGTGCTGGTATGATCGCACCCGTTAGTACATGACTGGCGATTCCATATATCTTTTTCGTCGGAGAGCCCGAGTAGATTTGCGTGGAGCCCACCTGAATTATTTTTTTTTTAAAATTTTCATGCATCAAAAATGTATGGAAATTGATGTTAGAGGTGGGCGTTCGTGATACGCCCAAAATCGGGAAGGATGGCTTTGGCCGGATGTTGGATATGAACCGAGAAGGCAAGGCACTTCTGGAACTAAGATGGATTGAACGGATCGTCAAGAGGTGCGGAATGACTCTTGATATACCCAACGATCTAAGGCTAACCACCAAAGAAACGATGAAGGTGTGTTGGCTAACCACCAAATAACACACAGAGATGATTGGCTGACCACCAAATCAACAAGCCGGTTCAAACCGATGAAACTATCTAAAAGAACTCTCTCTCACTCAGAGAAGAAGAACAAACAATAAACAACCAAATTGAACTGATTTTTATTCAATCAAAAGGACTAACATATTTATAGTAGATGTAGTCAAAGAAAGAAATAAATAAAGTGCTGAAAAAGATGTCTAGAAAATACAACATTTGACTAGATAATTATTAGAGAGTCAAAGTTGTAGAAATTGATGCAGTCTTGGTCAATGTTGCGGAAAATGATAAGACTGGTCAAGATTGCGGATCTGATGTAGACTGGTCAAGATTCGTCCAAGCGTCCAGGTTCATCCATGATGTCGGGTCTTCGCGTAAGGAGAAGGACGCACGTGGGCTGGGTCGAGCTGGTTGGCCGGTGATCTTCATGAACTGATGGGGAATCCTCGGTTTGGTCGAGCTGGTTGACAAGATCGGCACCTTGGTTTCGTGTCCATGAACAAAAAAGAACGGTGCTCGATTTTGGTTCTATCATACTCTCCCTCTTCAAAAAGATTTGTCCTCAAATCTGGAACATTAAAAGGAAAAGGGGTATACAGAACAAGAATTCATAATCAATACATTGCTCACCTTGGGTTTGGTCCGGCTCTTGAATGGAAAAGATTCTTTTGGTTTGTTTGATGACCATGGTTTTGCTCTCCATCTGACCCTTCATTCGGTTCATGTGGGTACTCAGCGAAAATTGGCAATGGATCTGAAAGTCCTTCTTTTTCTTGCTCGGTTTCAACTTCCTTTTCTGGCTCGGTTTCAACGTTCTTCAAGGTCACCAACGGTTCTGTTTTTGGCACTTGTTAGCATAATGGCCGACCTTATGGCATTTGAAACACCTGGTAGAAAGAGCCTTGCTTGTGGGTTTCACAGTTTTGCTTTTATCAGAAGAAAACACATTAGTTTTTCAAATCTGAATTTGAAAGAGAAGAAAGATTACTTTGCTGTTTTGGTGCAGGAGAAGCGTTGGGGTTCCCTTCTTTTTGAGTTGCCGGATAGCATGAATTGCCTTATGCAACATCTTCTGCCAAGCTGGCATAAGTCTGAAGCTCTTTCTGATCAAGCATATCACGGCTGCTTCTCTTGTTTTTTGGTGAAGGGACGATCACCACTTCTGACCCACTTCTCATCATCGGA
>NW_026615913.1:0-34443 GCF_000801105.2 Raphanus sativus
GACATGGAAAGTAGTGTGTCTGGTGTAAAGTCGCTCCTCGGGGCAGGCCCACGCCAGACCACAGTAAGTCTGAGCGTGACCTTTTCTGCAGAAAGGTAGAGTGCAGCATTGAGATTCACGAGAGTGGCCTATACCTCCGGGTGGCAGAGTGCGTTTCTCAATAACAGATCGGTAGTGGTTCCCCCATGGGGAGCAGAATACGATCACAAACTCCCATAACGCATACGGCCTCAGTGTCTATGACGAACCTCAGGGTTCAGTACGGCCTCAGGGTCTATATAGTAACCTCCGGGTTAAGTACAGCCTCCGGGTCAATAAAAGAGCCTCAAGGTTCAATACAGCCTCCGGGTCTGTAGAGAATCTCCGGATTCTAGATCACCTAAGGGTCGATCAAGGCCTTCGGGTCTAACTGATCTTCGGATCTAGTAAGAACTTCAGGGTTCAAGGATCTTTGAATCCAAATACCAACCTTCAGGTTTGCCAAGAACCTGAAGGTTCAAAAGCATCAACCTCCGGGTTCGAGGTATCCATAGAGTTTAATCACGGTCCCCGGATCTAAGGATTAAACCCCAACACTCAGAAACCTCAGGGTTCAATGAGCAAACCTTCGGGTTCAATAAAACGGCCTTCGGGCCTAGGTAAGGGACCTCAAGGTTCAAGACCTTAAGAACTTCCGGGTTCTAGGGCTCAAGAACCTCAGGGTTCGAACCAAGCTAGAACTCTAGGGTTCCAAGCAAGGATCTTTCATTCCAAATCTAAAACTCAGGTTTTTAATAATGGATTACAAGGTCTAACGCTTTTCTAATCATTTCAGGGTTCAGTCAATTTACTAACAGGATCCAGGTCCTAGACACTGATATCCGTCCAAGGGTCAACCCTTACAAGGGTCCGACCCTCACGAGCTCTAGCCCTTCCAAGGGTCCATCCCTTCCCGCGAATCTACAAGTCTACCTAGACGTCCTAGTATTCTGGAGATACGATGTTTGCTCGACAAGGGCCAACCCCCTGAGCCGTTGATGCCGCAACAGGATCTCAATCTTAGACCTTAAAACTCCGCCTGGAAGATTGTGCTCGAAGCCCCTTCGAACCGTTCTAAGTCGGAAGACAGGGCTGGAAAATTATGAAGACATGAATCCAAAAAGAGAATATAACAGAAAAAGGCGAAAACGATAAATATTATTATTATGCTATCAGAAGTTCTTATTCGGTTACAAAATCATCCAAAGCCCGGGGAAAGAAATTATAATATAGAGTAAAGCATAAAAGAAAAAAGCACTTCAGGGCTTTCGAATGATGCGGCGCCGGAGGAAAAGCATCAAGTCTACCTCTCTCATTCACCGAACCTTGGATAGGCCCTCCATTAGGTCCCCAGCGGTTAATATTCCTCTCCGACCACTCCTTCACGAGCTCCCAACGAGCTTGCTCACGGGCCCTCTGCACAGTAAAAGCTTGGTGAGCTATCACCTTCGAAGCTGGGTACGAAGGAAGAGGATCTCCTCGTGCAGAGAAACACGCCGGCGTGGACCAAACAATCTGTTATTTCCTGCATTCCTTAGGGTCAAGGAAGTTGCAACTGAAGAGACAAAAGAAGGCGATGCATAAGATCGTCTCCTCTGAGGATTGGCCCTACAATTTCATTATACACCGATGATATTGAAGCTCCAGGAATCCCACCTAAAATCAGCAGAGCAAAGGGTCAAAACCGATTCAGTGCTGCTGCCAGAGAAGTACTCGCAACGCCAGGAACGGCCAAGAGGCCGAGGGTCCTAGCTCCTCACCACAACGCCCTTGTTATTTCACTTACCATAGCGAACTGCTTGGTCAAGCGAATACTGGTGGACAATGGAAGCTCCAGTAACATTATCTTCAACTCAGCCTACGCCGATCTAGGGCTGGAACCTAGGCCCTAACGAGAAAGGCGACCCTCTTGTAGGCTTCAGTGGGGAGGTAAAGAAAACCTTAGGGAGGTCCTTTCCCAAGTGTATGTGAGGGACTAAACTCACCACCTGGTTTTTAGGTCAGGTTAAGATTTAAAGGAAGATAACGTGGGTGGAATCCCGTAAGAACTTGTAGAATGAATGAATGATTTTATTGATGACTTTGATGAAGAGTGGTTACAAAGAATGTATTTCTGAAAAATTACAAAGATGGTAAAATATTTGAGAGATTGTGTGAATGATCGTAGGAATGAATATGTCCCCTTTTTTCTTGATTGACTTCTTCTTTAAATAGCCTCAGGCTCCATTTGATCGCCACCAACTGGTTCCCGAGATCCCCTCCGTGATTTGAGGGATTTGTAACAGCTCCCCTTTGACCGAGTCATGCGCCTACTTACACGTCCACGAGCTGCCTCCTTTCCGTGACCTCTCTAGTGAACATCTTTAGCTCACAGCCTCCGGCTCTAGCTTAGCTGCTTTGAGGATTGAATTTGTGATGGGCCTATCGCGGCCCGTTATCATTGTTTGTTATTCGCCATTAGCTATCGGGCCATATTCGGGCCAACAGTTGCCCCAGCTTTCGAGAGACGATTTGTTATCTCGGGAGCTAAACCTAGCCGCCCAGCCTAGATCTTCTTGTTGAGATAATGATTATCAGTTATCTCAACCATAGATATTCTTTGCTTAATCGGACGGCTGTAGTTATTTTTAATGAGATCGACGGTTCAGATTAAGGGAATTTGAAATGTAGTTTCCGATTTTCGAGACGTGATGGGATATAAAGCTGCAGGTATTAACTGCTTCTCTCTCCACTTTCTCCACGCCTCTCGACGGTTTCCAAGGTAACTTCCCTTCTCTCCTTTTTATTTTACTGCGTTTTTTTTTTTTTATCTCTGCTTCTTGATCGAACCAGTTCTTCGCCCTAACCTCTTTAGAGATTTCGTTCTTGCTCGACTTAGCTCGATTCTTCCCTTTCGCTTTCTTTTCTCTTTACCCTTTACTATCATGAGTCAAAAGGAAGGCTCCGGTGAGATTCAAATCTCTGCTTCTGGTGCTCGTATTATGAAGGTTAAGCAAGAAGCCGGCGAGAAGATGAAGAAGGATGCCAAGAAGAAGAAGGCTAAAGATTCAATTGGAGCGAGAGTCTCCAAGCGAATGAAGAAGAAAGATGGCAAGAGCGCCTCCTCTGGACCTCACTCTCCTTCGCTGTTGAAGAGTCAGGACGTTGTTAACCTCGTCGTCCAAGCTCACGGCAAGAAGGATTTAGCCAGAGCTTGTACTGATGATGAAACCCCCGAAACCGTTCCGGAGGGTTGGTTCTGTATTCACGAGAAATACATCTCCAAGTGTCATCTTAGGTTCCCTCTTCCAACCCTCTTGCTAGATCTCCTAGATCACTATCAACTGGCCCTTTCCCAACTTTGCCCCTCGGTTATCCGAGTGGTAAACGGATTCATCACCAGGGCTAAGGAAGAAGGAGTTATCGTAGGGTTGACCGAGCTGATGAGTCTTTTCTTGATAAAGGAGAGCTCCACCAAGGATGGTGGAAGCGGGACCTATTATCTCCCTGTCGTTCAGGGCTAGGCATTTTTAAGTTCACGGCCAGTGATGATGACTGGCGGAAGAAGTATTTCTATGTCAAGATTGACCCTTCGACGGTTCCTGTAGGCCGAGCCCTCAGGACCTCTTGGTCTGACATATCTGGTTAGGATTTTAGGGATGTATTTGCTTGTTTAATTTTTGCTTATCGTGATTTGCTAAGCCCTTTGATTTTTCTTGCAGAGATTAAGGACCCTGTTAAGTTATCCGGTAAACTCACCAGAGCTCTCTGTAGGAAGCTGCAACACAGCCCTAATACCTGGGGAGCTTACACTACCACGAGAATTGGATCAGCTAGGTTCCCTGATCGATACAAGGCTTCCTTTCCTGATTCAGTCACGGTTGCTGGTTTAGAAGGTAACCTTCTTTTGTTTATTTCAAATCTTTAATGCTTGAATTTGTCTTTTTGGGATTAAGGATTCTCCTTTTGATTCAGTTTCTGAAGGTGAATCGGTATTCTCAGTCTCATCGGGAGCCAGTACCTCAGAAAGGACTCAGTCACACAAGATGCCTATCCAGCCCTCGTTCCGTTCCAGGGGTAGATCAACCAAAGCTTCCAGCTCCTCTCGAGGAAGCGAAAAGAATCAAGGAGGATCCTTCCTCAGCACTGTGAAGGACGCCCTTGATGATGGAGGCTCTGCTCCTGTTAAAGATGCCAGTCGCTCCGAGCCCAGGGTTCAGGAAGTTGTCCCTCACTCCGAGGTCCCGGAGACGGAAGCTGATCCTCAAATGGTGAAGGATACTCACGAGTTTGAGCCTCCGAGGAGCAAGAGGTCCAGGACCGACCAGGTTGACAGACCTTCCAGGTCTTCCTCCTCTTCCTCTAGAGGAGGAACCGTCGGCTGGAACTTCGCTCACTCGAAGCCTGGATCAGTCTTGGATGACTCGTGGGGTTTGGCTACGCTGATGAGGCACATGAAGAGAACCGGGTGCGCCCTCCCCTCGATCGCCAATCTCACGAATAAAGAGGAGTACGTTGAGATTGCCCATTACATGGGTCATGTATGGTTTTTATTTTAATCTTTTAGCTTGATCTTCTTCGGAAGATGTTTATTAAGTTATCGTTTTCGTTTTTTGTAGCTGGCTGGAGCTGTTAACAGAGCTCAATTGAAATTCGAGGATGCTATGCACAATGCCCCCAATGCTGAAGAGTTAGCTCAGGTTACTGAGCTAGTTAAAGCTACCAAGACGGAGCTTGACCAGGCTCGGGTTCAGGTCTCTGAACTTCAAGCTGAGGTCAAGAGACTTGGCTCCAAGGCCGACCTTCAGCAAGGGAAGATTGAGAGTCAAGCGATGGATATCCAGGTGAAGGGTAGGAAGATCGCTGAGTTGGAGTCTGCTCGGAAGATAGCTGAGTACCAGGTCAAGGAGCTGATTACTTCGTCTCAAGACAACCAGAGGAACAAGGAAGCTGAGGTCAAGCTAGCCGTTAGGAGAGGAAAGAGGAGGTAGCTGACGCTTACAACAAGGTCTTGGTTTCCGTCAAGGAGAAGTTCTCCAAGAAGAAGGATGAAGTCGATCTTCTGATTTACGCTCAAGAGCTTCAGGCTAATACCGAGCTCCTGAAGGATATGCTGAACAATGAGATCAAGAGTGCTGAAGATGAGTACAATCGCTTGGTGGCTATGATGCCGGAGGCGGCTGCTGTGTACGAAAAGGCGCAAGTCTCAGACTTCTCGATCAGCAAGCTCCCTCTTCCTCAACTCTCTGAGAGCTCAGGTACTTTTGAGATCAATATGTTTAATCTCTCCTTTTCTGGAGAGTACGGTTCTAACTTAGGCTTGGTGGGTTCTTACTCAGCCCCAGTTGAAGCCACCCCGGGAGATGACGACAAGGAAATGGAGGAAGAAGTTCCTGACAAGGAAGATGAACCAGTCGATAAGGGAGCTGAGAAGAGCTCAGGTGATAAGGAAGTTTAAGAGCTGAGGCTCTTTCGTGTGCTTTTAGGATTTCTGCCCAATGGGCTTTTATTTCGTTTGCTTCTAAGACTTATAGCCCGAGGAGGCTTTTAAACCTTTGTTTGCATTAGGATCTTTTGAACCTTTGTTAGCCTGAGGAGGCTTTTAAACCTTTAAGTCCCGGTTTTATTTGATTTTTGTTCTAAGTCATTAGACTATTTTATTCTAAGTCACTTGACTCATCTTAATCATTCTTCGGGTTTATTAAGTAATAATTCCGATGTAACATGTATTGTGGTCGTTAGGCATGAAGTCTAATGACTTTCCATAATTAGGTCTCGGATCTTAACAACAGGTCTCGAGGACTTTGATTGTATCTGATTCTGAGGCTCTTAAGAGGAATTCCTGATATATCGAGATTAGCTCAAGGTTTTTAGGAACCTGAATTTGGTTTGAGATTTTCTTTTGAGAGTGGTTCATGGGAACCTGAATTCGTGTTAGGAGATTTTGAGACCTTCTGAAATTTGCTTAAGGTTTTAAGACCTTGGAGGGGGTTCATGGGAATCTGAATTCGTTTGTGGGATTTTAAGACCCATTGAAGTTTTCTTAGGATTTTAAGACCTTTTGAGGTTTGATAAAGATTTTAAGACTTTAGGTTTAGGTCCGTGGAGACCTGACTTTGTTTGAAGGATTTTAAGACCTTGGTGGTTTCTAAGGATTTTAAGACCTTAGGTTTAGGTTTATCAAATTTGACTTCGTTTGAAGGATTTTAAGACCTTCGAGATTATTAAGGATTTTAAGACCTTAGGTCCAGGTGCTTGGAGACCTGAGTTGATCCGAAGGGTTTTAAGACCTTAGGTCCGTGTTTGTAGGGACCTGAATTGTTAAAGAGTCGAGATATCGGGGATAATTGCTTTATTGATAATGGAATACATGGTATCATAATAATCGTACAATTGCTGCTTGGGCTATGTGATTTTAATCAGACATATGCCCCCTTTGGTCATGGTGAACAGAGTGTTGAAATGAGGTTGGGGCTGCACTCATGACGGAGTTGCCTACGTACCCAGTCAAGGGATCAAGCCTAACGTAGTTCAAGAAATTTAGGTACCTTATGATAGTATCTCTTGAGATTCGTGGCATTCCACGATCTGATTTCAGGTACCCCGGTTCGCACCTTCTGGAGCTTGTAGACGCCAGGTCGTACCACGTGGATAATCCGGTAAGGACCTTCCCAATTGGTTCCTAACTTCCCATCATCCGGCTCCTTGGTTCCTTCGAAAACTTTCCTAAGTACTAGGTCACCTACAGCGAACTGTCGGGGCCTGACTTTGGAGTTGTAATGTCGTGCCATTGCTTGCTGATAGTTTTGAATGCGAAGCAGGGCTCGGTCTCGTCTTTCCTCGATTAGATCGAGGCTGTCCGTCAGGAGCTGGTCATTAGCTGCAGGATCGGACGTACAGAGTTCCCGGCGGAGGCTACCAGCAATGGTTTCGGCTGGGACGACAGCTTCCATCCCGTAGGCTAAGGAGAAAGGGGTTTCCTCTGTAGCCTTTCGTGGGGTGGTTCGACATGCCCATAGTACTTCAGGTAACTTTTCTGACCAGAGTTCCTTCTGGGTTCCGAGGCGTTTCTTGAGGTTTGCTAATACTGATTTATTAGCAGCCTCCGCCTGGCCGTTTCCTTGAGGGCGTCGAGGTGTTGAGAAGGTCAGGTGGATATTCCATTTTGTCACAAAATACTTTGAAGTCGTGAGATATGAATTGCCCTCCATTGTCAGTCACGATTTCGTATGGGCGCCGTGTCTACACACGATGTCTTTCCACACAAATCGTTCGACCTCGAATCTGGTTACCTGTTGGAAAGCTTCAGCCTCAATCCATTTCGTGAAGTAGTCTGTTAGGACTAAGAGGAAGCGTAGCTTCTTCTTTCCACTTCCTGATGCTACTAGTGGTCCTACGATGTCCATGGACCACCTCATAAATGGGTAAGGAGCGGATATGTTGGATAGCTTTTCCGCAGGTTGGTGTATAATCGGTGCATGCCTCTGGCATTTGTCGCATGAGGAAGAGTAGACCTCACAGTCTGCAATAATGGTAGGCCAGAAATAGCCTTGTCTTTTGATTCGGATAGCTAGAGCTCTGCCACCGGCGTGGTTTCCACAGGAGCCGTCGTGCATTTCCTTCATGAGTTTCATAGCAACGAGGCCATGGACGCATTTTAGGTAAGGTCCGGAAACACTTCGTTTGTGGAGGGAAGAATTGATTATGCAGTATCTTGCGCTCAATGCTTTGAGTTTTCGAGCCTCCCACTTATTGGGTGGAGTCTTTCCCTCCAGGATGTATTGCATGATTGGTATTCTCCAGTCCTCTCTCCCTACAACTTTGTTATGAAGAGACGAGGGATGTTCCTGTTTGGGACCTGGTGTCGTGGTGCCCCCGGAGATATTCGTAGGATTAGGCTCCAGGGAGTCTGAATTCTGAGGAATATCTCCAATTTCCTCGTTATTCTCCGGGGTCTGGATGGTGTCCCCATGAATTTTTGAGAGCTGAGAGACTTCTGGTTTTGACTCTACAGACGAGTGGGTCCGAGGTCTGGATGGTGCCCCCGGAGGTATTCGTAGGATTTAGCTCCTGGGAGTCTGAATTTAGGGGAATACCTTCATTTTTGTCGTTGTTCTCCGTGTTTTGGATTGTGTTCCCGGAGGTATGCTTTTTAAAGCTACGTATTTTGGCTTTTGGGAACCGGAATGTTGTGAGAACTTGGGTAGCTACCGTTTCAGGGTAGTTACCTTCGGTTTGCTCTTTTGGCTTGCTGTCTATCTCAGCTTTAGTAGCTATGTCGATACTTGGTTTTTCGATTCCTTCTACGGGTATGATCCGTTTTACGAGAGGGTCTGATGTGGAGGCTAAAGCAGCCAATGCATCTGCTGAGGAGTTCTCTCCTCGTGGGATCCTTGTTAGCTCGAACTTGTCGAACTGCCTAGTGAGGTTCTGGACGACTTCGAGATATGCCCCCATTCTTTCGTCCCTCATTTCGTATTCTTCGTGAAACTGGCTAGCTACTAGCTGTGAATCACTTTAAGCGTTTAGCTCTCGAATTCTGAGGCTTAGGGCGAGTTTCAACCCTGCGATTAGTGCTTCATATTCAGCCTCATTGTTTGAGGCGCTGAATCCTAGCCTATAGGACTGTTCGATGGTTTCTCCAGCTGGAGAAGTCAGCCTTAGCCCGACACCGGAGCCTTGTTTTGACGAGGCTCCGTCGACATACAGGCTCCACTTCGGAGTTTCCATTTCCGAGTCTAATTGCTCAGATGCTAGCTCAATTACAAAATCGGCAAGGACCTGATCCTTTGCTGCTGCTCGAGGTCTGTACTCGATGTCGTATTCACTGAGCTCTATGGCCCATTTAGGCAATCGTCCTGACTGGCTGGGACTGTGTAATATCATTCGTAATGGTTTTGAAGTCATTACGATGATCGAGTGCGATTGGAAGTAGGGTCGTAATTTCCTGGTAGCTATTACGACCGCTAGCGCTAACTTTTCCATAGTAGGGTACCTTGTTTCGGCGTCTATCAGACTTTTGCTAGTGTAATAGACAGGTCTCTGTTCGTTTTGTTCCTCTCGTACTAGCACGCCACTAACTGTAGCGGTTGATACGGCGAGGTACAGATACAGTGGCTCTCCTATTACTGGTTTGGAAAGGATCGGAGGTTCGGAGAGGTAAGCTTTCAATTGCTTGAAGGCTTCCTCACATTTCTCGTCCCATAAGAACTTCTTATTATTTTTTAGAAGTTTATAAAATGGGAGGCAATTATCGGTTGACCTGGATATGAATCTATTTAATGCTGCGATTCGTCCAGTTAATCTCTGTACCTCTCTGGTTGTCTTAGGTGACTGCATTTCCAGGAAGGTCGCTATCTGCTGCGGGTTGGCTTCAATGCCTCTTTCGGTTACGAGGTAGCCGAGGAACTCGCCTGAGGGTACCCCGAAGGTACATTTAGTGGGATTGTGCTTCATATCGTACTTGTTAAGGATATCGAAGCATTCCCTTAAGTGGGAGATATGGTCTTCTCCAGCTGAGGATTTGACTAGCATATCGTCAATATAGAACTCCATGGTTTTTCCGAGTTGTCCAGCGAACATCTTATTTACTAGCCTCTGATAGGTAGCTCCTGCGTTCTTTAACCCGAATAGCATAACCTTGTAGCAATAGGTTCCTCGTCCGGTTATGAATGCAGTTTTTTCTTGATCCTCAGGATCCATCATGATTTGGTTGTACCCTGAGAAAGGGTCCATGAAGGACAAGAGTCGATGACCAGCTGTTGCTTCAACCAGGCGGTCGATGTGAGGTAACGGGAAACTGTCTTGGAAACTGTCTTTGGACAAGCCTTGTTTAGGTCAGTGAAATCTACACAGATTCTCCATTTCCCGTTTTTCTTTTTTACAACTACCGGGTTAGCTAACCAGTCAGGGTAGTGCACCTCTCGAATGGACCCAACTTTTGTAAGTCGGTCAACTTCGTCGTTAACAGCTTGAGCCTTTTCGAGGTCCAGCTTGCGACGCTTTTGTTTGTTCGGTTTGAAAGTGGGTATACTCTCAGTTTATGGGTGGTGACGTTCGGATCTATACCTTTCATGTCATTGGTGGTCCATGCAAAGGTTTTGACATTGCTTTTTAGGAAGTCAATGAGCTCCTTCTTTTTTTTCAAGAGGTAGCTCAGATCCGATGCTTACCTGTCTTTCATGATTTGAGTTGTCGATGCAAACTTTTTCAGTGAGGTTCCTAGGGGGACCTCGAATATTTTGTTGCATCTCACGACCCTCCTGGATCTGTAATTGCTATTGGGGGGATTTTTTGAGGATTTCGAATCCTCCCAGGTAACAGATTCTGGAGATCTTCTGGCTACCATGTACGGTAGTTATTCCTTCAGGTGTTGGGAATTTCACACATTGATGATAAGTCGAGGCTACTGCTTTCATCTTGTGGATCCAGGGTCTTCCTAGGATCGCATGGAACGGGGAAGGTCTGTCGATGACTACTAAATTGGTCATTTTCATTATTCCGCCAGCTATGATTGGGAGTTTGATAGTTCCCAATGAGGTAGCTGTTTCTCCTGAAAAGCCTACGAGATTAGCTTTTTGGCCAATAATTTTGTAGTCGTCTATTTCCATCCCTTTCAGGGTGTTGTAGATAATAAGGTCAACAGAGCTTCCTGTGTCTATCATAAGTTTAGGCACCTCGTATCCTGCAATGTTCAGGGTGACGATCAGGACATCATTGTGAGGTCTGTCAAGGTTTGACGTCTCACTTTCCCAGAAAGAAATCTTAGTATTGGACTCGGGGTTTGGAGGCTTAGGTCCAGTGTTAGACACAGCCTTTCGTACGTGATTTTTAATAGAATTAACGGAGTCTTGACATATATCGGATCCTCCAAGGATACAGTCCACCCTCGAGTCGAGGCTCGATTGAGGTGACGGTTTGCTCAAGAGAGCCTCGATTTGTAGGCTTTTTCCTTGGGGGAATTTTCCAAGAATCATATCGACTCTTTTCTTGGGAGCTGGAGGTGGCGAATCTGTCTCCTTCTCAGGTGACCTTTCGCGTTTTGGAGAGGTATCTCTAGGACCTCTTTTCTGATAGGGCGGTGGCTTTTTAAGATCCACGCCCTTTATTTCTCCGGCTGCAAATTTAGCTGCCAGCTGTCGTTGGAGGTCCCAACATTCCTTGGTTGAATGCCCTTCTCGATCGTGATAGGAGCAATGTTTGTTCTTATCAAAGCCTTTTGACCAAGGGGCTTTCGTCGTCGTGGCAACAGGTTTCTCTTCCTTATCTTCCTCGACTGCATAAGAATGCTCTCCCTGAGTCTGATTGTTTCAGAAGTTCCCCTTTTTATGAGGTCCTTTTGCCTCTGAAGATTCACCTTTCGAGTGATTCTGAGGTTTCTTGTGGAGTTTATCCAGTGCAGCTGTCTCTTCCTCCAAAGTAACATATCTGGTGGCTTTATGAAGAGCATCATCGATAGTCGGGGGAGGATTGAGTGTTAGCTCCGACCAAAAGTCCGATTTATACCACAGACCTCTCCTAAGGGCCTCGATGGCGACTTGGTCGTTGGGGTTCGAGAGTTTAGTTCCTACTGCTCTGAATTTCTTGATGTAGACTCGTAGCGAGTCTCCCATTCCTTGTATGACCTTCCAGAGGTCAGCCTCAGAGGCATGCTTCAGGATATGGGTCGAGTACTGCTTCATGAAGGCATTAGTTAACTGATCGAAATTGTCTATCGAGGCTGGTTCAAGACCAGAAAAGCACTCGAGGGCTGTTCCAACCAGGTTTTTGGCGAATGTCCTGCAGTAACCTGCTTCACATTCTTCCTGCGTAAAATGGGATTTCACGATAGCCAATCGGAAAGCTCTCAAATAGGCCTTTGGGTCGGAGGTCCCATCATACTCGGGAATTCTAATTTTTCGGGTATCTCTTATGTAAGAGCTGGCAATTCTGTCAGTGAATGGAGACCCACGGGTTTCTTCAATCAAGCTCTCGATTTCGGGAGGTGAGCTCGTTGCCTTATGAACATGAGCATTCAACTTTTGGAGAGCTGCGTGAGTTCGTTCCATATATCTGCGAATGGCGTCAGGTCCCTCTTGAGGAAGGACATTTGGGTCATTATTAGGTATCTGACTAGCAGGTTCCTGACGCAATCGTGTTTGTTCATCTTCCCATGCAGCTGGTGGGCTAAGTCGCTCACCGGCTCTTGGGTTATCGGTGTCTGCCCTTTGATATCCGTCCGTATTCGGGGTTGAACTTCTGGTTTGATAAACCGAAGATGATGTTCTGCCCCCGGATGGGAGGGATACTTCTGCTCCGGACCTAAAAGTAGGTGGCGGAGGCAGCAAGCGAGTGCTCCGGTCAGCAATCTGACTGGGCGTAGAGCTGGTTGTCGCTACGTTACTTCCCATAACACTAGTGACGGGTGGGTTAAACGCGGGAGCTGTCCCAGCATGAGGTGTCTGGAAAGTAGAGCCCCGTCCTTCCGGAACAGTGCTATCAGGAGAGAAATCTAAACGTCCTCGGGGGAACGCGGGATCGGTCAATCGATCTCGGAAAGTTACCCCCGGACCTTGACGTTGGGGTGGTTGGGTTGTAGCGTTTAGAGATCTAGTTATCTCTTCGAATCGTTGCTGCCGAAAAGCTAGCTGTTGCATTGTACGCTCGTTTTCTTGAGCTTTGTCTACTAACTGCATCATCATCTGCCGAATCTCTGAAAGCTGAGCCTCCGTTTGATTCGGAGCGGTTTGCTGCTGAGGATTCTCGGTGACTGGAAGCCCGGAGTTGGTTCCACCTGATGATCTTAGGTTGGTTACTCCAGTGGCAGTCTGGCTCGTTCGAGCGCTAGCCAAAGGCTGTTGCACAGATCGGTGGTCGCCACGTCGAGGCTCCGGAGTTAGGAGACTAGAGCCTCCATCGTTCGGTGAGCCATCGCTATGAATCGGGAGGTTAGGGTCAGACGGATTCGTTGTCTGATCGGTAGGATTCATCCTTGAGTTAGAGTAAGGGATTCGATTGTTTCTTCCCCACAGATGGCGCCATTTGTGAGCGACTAAACTCACCACCTGGTTTTTAGGTCAGATTAAGATTTAAAGGAAGATAACGTGGGTGGAATCCCGTAAGAACTTGTAGAATGAATGAATGATTTTATTGATTACTTTGATCGAAGAGTGGTTACAAAGATTGTATTTCTGAATGATTACAAAGATGGTAAAATATTTGAGAGATTGTGTGAATGATCGTAGGAATGAATATGTCCCCCTTTTTCTTGATTGACATCTTCTTTAAATAGCCTCAGGCTCCATTTGATCGCCACCAACTGGTTCCCGAGATCTCCTCCGTGATTTGAGGGATTTGTAACAGCTCCCCTTTGACCGGGTCCTGCGCCTACTTACACGTCCACGAGCTGCCTCCTTTCCGTGACCTCTCTAGCGAACATCTTTAGCTCACAGCCTCCGGCTCTAGCTTAGCTGCTTTTGAGGATTGAATTTGTGATGAGCCTATCGCGGCCCGTTATCATTTTTTGTTATTCGCCATTAGCTATCGGGCCATATTCGGGCCCAACAGTGTATGCCGAGGGGATAAATCAGGCCACCAATTTCCTAGTCGTCGACTGCCCTTCATCGTATAACGTGATACTAGGAAGGCCTTGGATCCACGACATGGGAGCCATACCTTCGACTCTGCATCAATTGGTTAAGTTTCCAACTCCCTGAGGCATTAAGGCGGTCAAGGGAGATCAGGAAAATGCCAGGTCTTGCTACCAGACTACCCTAAAGGGAAAGACCCATGTCTTATAGCAATTACAGAAGAAGCTTCCGGTCCCGCATACCGAAGAGCCGGAAGTGAAGGAGATGGATCAGGTTCCACTCGTAGAAGGAAACCTGGGTCGAAACTTGAAAATAGGCTCCAAGCTCCCAAAAGGGTTAAGAAGGAGATTGATCGACTTCTTGAGATCCAACTCTGATTGGTTTGCTTGGTCCCATGAGGACATGCCCTGAATTGATCCCGACGTCATCATGCATCAATTTCAAGTGGATCCAATGCATCCCCCTGTCAGACAGAAGAGGAGGAAGTTCGCCCCTGAAAGGGACGAAATTATCAACGAAGAGGTCAAGAATCTACTTGATGACGGATTCATACGAGAGGTACAATACTCGGAATGGCTAGCTAATGTGGTGGTCGTGAGGAAGAAGAATGGGAAGTGGAGAGTCTGTATCGACTTCCCGGACCTTAACAAATCCTGTCCTAAAGACCCTTTCCCCTTGCCTCACATCGACAAGCTAGTCGATGCAACTGCTGGTCATCAACTGATGAGTTTCATGGATGCAATTTCCGGATATAAACAAATCCTAATGCATCCCGACGATCAAGAGAAGACCTCATTTATGACCTCACGGGGCATCTACTGCTACAAGGTCATGCCTTTCGGATTGAAGAATGCCGGCTCGACCTATCAAAGGCTTGTCAACATGATGTTCGCCGACCAGATAGGGTAGACCATGGAGGTTTATATTGATGATATGCTGGTAAAATCCCTGGACGCCGAGGATCATATCTCACACTTTCAATAGGCATTCATCACCCTCAGGAGGTACAATATGAAACTCAACCCTTTCGAAATGCTCCTTCGGAGAAAGCTTTGGGAAGTTCCTGGGATATATAGTCACCCACAGGGGCATTGATGCAAACCCAGAGCAGGTAAGAGCAATCTAGGTGATACCTTCCCCTCGTAATGTCAAGGAGGTTCAGAGATTGACTGGAAGGATGGCAGCCCTGAGTAGGTTCATCTCCAGGCTGTCCGACAAGTCGCATGCTCTCTTCGAGACCTTGAAGGACCCCAAGGACTTCCAATGGACCGATAAATATGAGCAAGCCCTATCTGATCTCAAGGCCTACCTCACTACTCCACCTCTCCTCTCGAAGCCCTTGGAAGGGGAAGTCCTATTGCTCTATTTGGCGGTATCAGAACATGCGGTCAGCGCAATCCTTGTAAGGGAAGAAGGAAGGAAACATCATCCTATCTACTACATAAGCAAATCGCTGCTATAATCACCTTGAGAAGCTAGCCCTCGCATTAGTTAATGCGGCCCGAAAGCTACGCCCCTACTTCCAGGCTCATCACATCTTGGTGGTCACCTCTTTCCCCATCAAAGCGGTCCTTCACAAGCCGGAAGTGTCTGGACGACTTGCAAAATGGGCCATAGAGCTAGGAGAGTACGATGTGATCTTCCAACCCACAACGGCCATCAAGTCACAAGTCCTAGTAGATTTTGTAGCCGAATTATCTCATGCCTTGCTTCCAGCTCTGGAACAAGAAGTAAAGCTTCGCGATAGTGAAGGGGAAAAAGGCGAATGGACTCTATACATAGACGGATCCAGCAACGTAAGGGGCGCAGGCGTGGGACTCTTCCTAACTTCCCCTACGGGAGAATCTGCCTCAAGGGCCGTACGCTGCGACTTCAAAGCGACGATCAATGAGGCTGAGTACGAAGCTCTAATATCAGGGCTGACACTCGCCAAACAGATGGGAGTAGAAGACATACGGGTCCTCAGCGACTCACAACTACTCATAAGCCAGGTCCAAGGAGATTACCAGGCCAAAGATCTGAGCATGGTCAGGTACCTATCAGTGGCCAAACGCCTACTCGACATGTTCCAAAACTGTAAGCTTACTCAGATCCCTAGGGAGCATAACTCCCAAGCTGACGCTCTAGCTAATCTAGGGTCCGCTATAGAAACCACGAGTCACATGCGCATCCCACTGCTGGTACTTCAATGGCCCGCGACAAAAAAGGAGACGGAGCCTCAGGAAGTGTCAGTAGTGGATGAAGGAGAAACATGGATGACTCCCATCATCAACTATATAAGGCATGACACCTTGCCTGCAGTTCGAGACGAAAGTCGGAAGATAAGGAGGCAATCTGCCAGGTACTGCTTCTCCGAAGGGAAATTATACAGAAGATCCTTCTCAGGACCTTACTTGCGATGTCTCACTAGAGAAGCCGCCGGGATATTAGAAGAACTCCACGAGGGAGAGTGTGGTTCTCACTTCAGTGGTCGAAGCTTGGTACTCAGAGCCAGAAGGGCTGGGTACTACTGGCCAACTATGGCGAGGGACTCCCTCAAACAAGCTAAACTCTGCAGCCAATGCCAGAAGCACGCCCCAGTCTCCAATCTTCCACCGAAGAACCTCAAATCTCTAAGCTCTCCTTGGCCCTTCCGAAAGTGGGGCATGGACATCGTGGGGAAATTTCCCATGGCACCGGGGCAAAAGGTCTTCCTCCTAGTCGTGACCGACTACTTCACAAAGTGGGGTGGAAGTGTATCGATCGATTATCACCGGGGAAAAAGGTCTTCACTAGCCAACATAACGGATCTCCAGATCAGGAAGTTCCTATAGACCAACGTGATTGTTGGGGAAAAATAATCCATAAGGAGATTTCCCAGCTTCCGGCTTCTAGGGTCCGACCCCTGTCAGGGTCCGACACCTGCCCTAGGTTCAAGTTTCCGGGCCTGATAATTAATCATGCCTCTGAGTAAAAAGGAAAACTTCAAGATAAAGGTAAACATCCATATTTATCATAATATGGTCGAATCTCCTTAGAAAGAGGAAGTATTCCAAGAGAAGAAAGAGGAAGTATTCCAAGATATTTGGCCGCCTTTAATAAAATTAGAAATATTCTATTATCTAAGGATATATTTGATTGTGCTCAAATTACCTAGTAGAGCTTACTCTCTCAAATAAGAAGTACAGCTGTAGTACTTAGGGATCGAATCACGAGGAGTTAAGGAACCAATTAAATAAAATCTACTAATCAATCCTAGGCAAGGTTGGTTTATATGATGGAAATAAAAGTAACAATTCCTAAAATGAGCAAGGTAGTTGCTCTAACTAACAATATGATGGGTTGTTTAAATGTGATAAAGAGTGCTAGACATAGGGTTTCTATTCAGGAATGGAGATTATAATCTCTATAAATGCTTTAACAAGTTGCTTGCATGATACTATAGATCTCAACCGCTTAACTCAAGTGAAGTATCACTGGTTAAATAATCTAGATCTCTGGCCTCAACTGTCGTAATGTTGGCGCAGAAAAAGAGTCGGTCAATACCCTTTTGAGATATCGAGCGATACACCTTTCGCAGCGCTGATCGATTCACCTATCGGGATATCGATCGACGGCTTCTAGATCTGCCTAGGCGCAAGCCGAATATGAACACAAGGTCTCAAGGAGGAGCTGTCGCTCTTCTCAACGGGAGACAAGCAAGCTCAAATGGATAATTCAAGATAATCAAAGATCCTAGTGATCTATGTTCTAGTTAGCTAATCTAAAACAAGCATATGGTGCAATCCATTTGATGAGTACCACAACTTAGCAATTATAGTTTGGGGCTAATCCCACAAACCTATTTGAACCCTAGATCTAACAAGTAGACTACTCAGACATAGCTAAGCAATTCATAACAATAGATATATGAAAGAATTGCATAGATAGAATAAAGTAGAAATACAAAAGGAGATGAGAAATCTCTCAAATCTCTCAAAACAAATAAAACTCTAGTCTCTCTCTCTCACACTCTCTGCTTTTCTCTTGAGGGTTGTCAAAAGTTTGCTTCTTTCGAAGGTTGCCGTCAAAAAACACTTAGCAGGAATATTTAACCATTTCCATTAGGTTAAAAACTTGTTAGGGGCAATCTCGTAATTTGGTGAAGTCTTGGTGAAGTCTTGATGAAGTAGTCGGCTAAACCATTTCGTCTTCGATATCGATCGACAACACTGGAAGTGTATCGATCGATTATAATCTTCTAGTACGCGGATCTTCTCAGCTACATCGATCGACAACTCAGGATGAGTATCGATCGATTATAATCGCAATGTTGACTTCCGACTTAGTCTTGAATGGTCAACTCGGGTGTATCATCTCTTGCACTCCAAAATGCTCCAAAAACATCACTTCATCACATACCTAACAGGCTAGAAAACATATTAAATATATAATAAAATACTAGTATAACATGGTTAAAAACGGGTAAAATCCCTGGTATATCAACTCCCCCAGACTTACTCCTTTGCTTGTCCGCAAGCAAAAACAGTAGTCTTTGGAAAATGTTTGAAAACAGCAGGAACTCAAAGATTCAAAATATTGAAGTCATCACTCTATAGGTTTGCAATTTATGTCTAAACATCCTAATCATAGAAGTTCATTATGCCTTATCCTAGCTTAGCAATCAAACTCATCTAGTCAACAACTTAGCAAATCTCATCTGACATTCCCCTCTACTAACCTCATTTCTTAACATAAAATAAAAGTGCAGGCTTTACCTTGGGAGTATCGATCAAAGGACACATGGATTAAACTCAAACAAGTATCTGAACACACAGGTAGTCTTCTCTGGTCCCTTTCTCCCCTCTTCTATCTTCTCTGAATCTCTTATTAGTTTCAATTTCAAAAGGTTTCGATGCCACATAGGTCATCTAGTCCATCTCATTGACATTTGCATTGTAACTCATACATTTTGGCAAAGTGTAGCGAATAATGGGGTTTGGTACTCAACCTATCCCTCGTTTCCACAATGTGTGATAATCCTTGAGATTTAGAGTACTGGGGTCGCAGGAGACACTCCTACCCCTCTGCCTCTCAAGAAATCATTTCAATCATTTATAACATAAACTTAGATCTCGAGACGCTGAAGAGAGAGAAGGAAGGGAACCAGAAACAAACAGACTTTTTACCTTCCAGACTTGTAAGAGGATTCCGATCCAGTGATTTCCAAGTCCCAAGACAAGCAAATAAGTCAGTATTAGTGTTAGAGATCAGCTTTGGTTCCTTCAAACAATCTTTGCTAGTGAATATAGATGGCAGGTTGATCAACTTTAGCATCTTTAGTACTATCTGCAATCAGTAATCTAGAATGGTGCTAAAGAGTGGTCAGACAATCAAATATAAATCTATATCAATGTTCCTATTTAATACTTATGCGAAAAATAATTTTGAAAAATAATTTGAATAAAAACCAAAATAAAAAACACATATTAGTAAACTCCCCCCCCCCCATACTTAAATTACATTGTCCCAGTGTAACACAGCCGGTGGTGAAGTAAATAAAATAAAGCATAATTAATAAATATAACAAGTTAGAATGAATAAACCTGATCGACAAGGTGTCGATCGATTCGTAGTGGTATACGTCGATCGTTAGTAATGGTCGTGTGGTGTCGAGCGATATGAATGGTGAATGTCGGTCGATGGAATCATCATTCTACTTGGATCTAATAAAAACTGCAAAATAAATCCGAAAAAATAAAAGAAAAAATGAAAAATAAAATGAAGTAAAGAAAAATAAAAGAAAACCTAATAGTGGGTTGCCTCCCACTCAGCGCTTTGTTATAGTCATTTCGCTTGACTGTGGTAGGTGAGTGACTCATGGGGTGCATTGGGGGTTGTTGTTTGCTGGTGGGCAAACATTTCCCTCATCTTTGGACTCAGCAGCAATGAAGCTTCTTGTGGCATCATCTGATCCTGTCCTTGTAGGATATATCTTTGCTAAATCTGCTTTGATGACTTGCAACCTTCTGACCAAATCTTACGTGTCTAACTGATGCTGATAGAAATCAAATCTTGAATGCTCAGGTAGTTCTTCATGTTGTTCTTTTTTGTGCTGGTCTTGAATCTGTTGATATTGATCTGCCAAGGATTCGGTATCGATCGATGCTACAACTTGTGCGTCGGTCGTTTCGCTCGGATCTCTGTCGGTCGACTCAGTATCAACTGTGTCGATCGATTCTGAACGTTGGCCTTGGTACTCAAGATTTATCTGCATACTGCGTATCTCATTCTTCAAGAGACCAGTAGCTCTGCAAAGGTTGGTCACTCTTTCGTTGAGAGTGTCGTCAATGTCATCATTTCTTTCGTTGAGTCTTTCCTCCATAGAATTCATAGCTTCGTACAGCTCATCTTTGATCTCATCAACTTCTGCCGTAGTGCATGCTCTCTTCGCTGGTGGTGGCTCGATGTCGATCGATATTGGTCTAGGCCTGTCGATCGATGTTGCGTTTCTGTCACGAAGACCAAGATGATTTTGAACTATGCTCAAGTCTTGTTGTAGCTCGTTCAGCTGCTATGACAGTGTGTCCTGGAATCGCAGGATAGGTGAACTGAAAATTTCATGCTTCCTCAAGTATGCTTTCATCCTATCTTCCAGTTCTGCGAATCTTGTGTCGATCGACGATGAAGATTGTGTTTCGATCGAAGGAAAAGTAGCATTCTTAGCTTCATCTTGCTTGCGAATTGATGCTAGCTCTTTCTGTAGAAGATTGATTCTCTTGCTTAACCATTCGACATTGTTGTTGAGAGGGCTGTAGACGTCTCCAATCCGTGTATTGATGTAAGCAACCTCCCATTCATCTTTCTTAGGGGATGAACATTCTGGTCGGTCCATGGATGTAGTCTTGCCGATGTCGATCGATGGTACTCGTACTCTGTCGGTCGATACAGGTAGCGTAGCCTCTTTCTCAAGCATGGTCAATATGTTTCCATTCTTATCTCAGCCATATCATTCTGGAAGTCCTTGTAACTGACATCCAAAGGCTGGAAAGTGTCTTCCACCAATGTGTGCATGTTTGCCTCAAGGTGTGCCTGAGCTCTCCATACATCAGTCACCATATCATCTATCTCCTCTCTACTGTAGGGTACTGGTGGTGGTATGTATGCATGGTAAGGGCGTGTGTGTACTGGAAGGCGTAAGCAACCTCTGTGAAAAATGGATGCTCTATCCAGAATTCTCTTTACTTGCTCCTTGGTAACATGGATGATCTCACCATCAACTCCTCTAGCATAGCCAAACTCATCTCTGTAGACACCATATTCATCCTTAGCTTCCCATTTGAATCTCCTGGATCCATCAGTATTGAAGGCACATCGTCCAAACTCCATTCGTCTGTCGGGAGATCTGACTCTTGGTCTGTCGATCGGTCCGGGATATCCTCCATCGATCGATGGTGTTGAAACGATGTCGATCGATGGTGAATTCGTAGGTTGACCAAAGTGTTGATGAACTGTATCCTCCCTTGTGTTGGTGTTGTGGTTGTCCTGGACGTGAGCTAGGATGTCTGGATGGCTACGTTGCTGTGTGAACAGGTTTTCTGGTCCATTAGCAACTTGGAGGATGTCTGCTATGTCTTCTCTGGTTATGTGCAGAACTCTTCCATCCATTGCTCTTGCATAGTCATCTTTGTCCCTGAAAATTCCAAATTCATCAGGTGTTAGTGAAACGTTCATGATATCGTAAGGTTCATGAGATCGAGGTTGAGCTCTGTTGAAGGCGTCGATCAATTGTGATGTGGTGGTGGCGATCGATGGTGCACGTCTAGCTGCACGGTTGGATCGATTGTACATGTTGTTGCAGTCCTCCATTGATAGGTTTCTGAATGCTGGAAGCTGCTGGGTAGAAGGTGAAAAGTTTTGAATTTTTGTGGCTTGAGTTGTCAACCTTTTATACCCATGTGTTGCCCTAATCGGTGAAATTCCGATTTTGTCCTTTAAGTCGTCCGGGTTAATATCGATCGATGTGATACTGGCGATGTCGATCGATGGACGATGTCGTTTGCTGGATGAAGTAGATAGTCGATCGATGGTGGGTGTTTGATGTCGATCGATTGTGGGAATCGAATTGCAAATATGTCATTCTCCAAGTAATTTTCCCAAGCTCTCTCTACCCAATAGTCTGCATCATGTTCTTCACTGTGGCCTCCACTGTGGGAAGAGGTGGCTATGTCTACTGCAAAACTCTCATGAAATCCGCTATCTGCCCAACTCCTTACTGAGTAATCATCTTCCTTTAGGCTGGGTGGGATGGCGAAATTCGGGTAGCAATGATCTGGTAGATCGAGTTCATCATCTGGTGGGTCTCTGTCGATCGATGATCTATATTTGTTGTCGATCTCCTCTGACTTGAAAGTGTCGATCGATGATGTCAAAGTGCTGTCGATCGATCCCGAGTACTCTGTCTCATACTCGACTTCACAATGACAAACTGCTATGATACCAGTATCATCTTCCTTTACCACTGATTTGGCTGGTGGTTTGCCAAGCTTGACAGGGTCGTAGTGGATCTCTAGATCTATCATAGTCAAGCATATCCTGTTGGTGTTCATGTCACATATGGCTCCTACTGTAGCCATAAATGCTCTTCCAAGTAAGAGGGAAGAGTTCCAATTTAGCTTGATGTCTAGGACATGAAAATCCACAGGGACGATAGCATTACCAAAATATACCTCCAGGTCTCTGATGAAGCCTCCAGAGTTTTTCTGAGAGTAATCCACGAAGGTAAAGATCTCAGGTGAAGGCTCTACTTGCAGGCCCAGATGGTCTGCCATGACCTTTGGTAAGATGCTGACTGATGAACCAGTGTCACATAGTGCATGAGGAAATTCAATCTCTTGTACCACACAGGGTATTGCAAACTTCCCAGGATCACTCTTCTTCTGCAAAGTAATCCTTTTCCTCATATCTTCTCTGACATTGTCAAACCTTCTCCTAATGTCAGTTTCAGTCTCCCTTGTTTCTCTGAAGAACATCCACAATCTGCTTGTGAAGTAAACCTCCTCAAAAGGTTTCTCTGGTGGGATTCTGATAACTCTCTTAGTGAAACCATCAATCTCCTTTTCATTAGCTTCCCTCTTAAGGTTCTTAGGAATCTTCTCCTTCCTACTCCTTAACCTTCTTCCTTCAGTTCCCTCTGATGTAGGTGTAGTGTCTGAAGGGTTACCAGTGATCTCTGTAGGGTTAGCTTGTGGTTTTGGTGTGGGTCTGAGTGCATTGATTCGGTTGCTGTCTATCGATGGTAGTTGCACTCGGTATGTGAGAGGTGCGTGTCGATCGATAGGTGGAGAAAAGGGTCGATCGTTACGTTTCTCGTCTTTGTGTCGATCGATGAGTGGCTCTTCTCGTCGGTCGATATCTTCGTAGGTGTGGGTGGGTGGGTATGGATGAGAAGCCGTGAATTCAGCATGTGTCAATATCCTAACCGTGTTGCAATCTGCAGTCGTATCCAGAAATGACATCGCTGATGTCGATCGATGTGGACTAGTTGGTGTCGATCGACACCATGTGATCCACCGAGACACAGTGAACTTTCCACTTCAAAGTCTCCTTCTTGTAGCTTCTCCTGTTTCACCACTTGCTAGAAATCATCATCTATGATAGCATTCACGTGGTGTTTCCTATTTCCTTCCCCTACTTCCTTAGAAGTTCCAATCCTCCTGATAGAGTCTTCAGTCTGGACAATCTGTGTCTCAAGTTTCTTAACTTGAGTGCAAATGGTGTCTATCCTTGTGGTCAGATTCTTGAAGACAGAATCAATCTTCCCATTGAAGTCTACTATAAGCTTCTGCTGACCTTCCAGGACTCTATCAATCATGGCATCAAACTTACTCTCATGGGTGGGTGGCGGTGGGTTTTGGTAAGCTGAGTTGCCGTAGTTCCTTGTGGTGGTGAAGGGTTTCTGATACTGTGAACTCTGGTTGTAGTTACTTTTCTGACCACTGCCAAAAAAAATTATGTTTCCACTCTGGTTTCCATATCTCTGAAATCCAGTACCTCCAATGTAGTTCACATCTTCCTCTGTATCATCTTCTCTAGCCTCTCCATCTTCAGCTGAGCAGATTGGCTGCCCTAGAAATGCATGTAAAGCATCTATCTTGGCTCTGACTTCATTCATCTGGTCTTCCCCGATGGCTGCAACCGATTTCTTCTTGTCAGAGTCAGTGTTCTTGGTGCTGCTGCTGTTGGCTAGGTTCTCAATAAGTCTCACAACCTCTATTGGATTCCTAGTGTTGAAGTTCCCTCACTAGCAGTATCAAGAGCCATCTGATACCTCAAGGCGATACCTCTGTAGAAAGTGCTTAGCAGCTGCACTTCATTGAATCCATGGTGTGGACAGTCTCGTTGGAAGAACTTAAATTTGATCCACGCGTCTTTAAAAGTCTCACTAGGCTTTTGCGCGAAAGTGGCGATTTTGCTTCTTAAGTCTTCAGCGCGTGCCTCATCAAAGAAATTACGCAGGAAGGCGTTTTTGATGTCGGCCCAGGATGTCAGTGATCATGTAGCTAGCTGCTTGAGCCAGTGCGAAGCTTCTCCAATCAGTAAGTATTTGAAGAGCTTGCAGAGTAGGTAGTCCTCAGGGACTCCATCCATACGAATAGCAGCGATAAGATCCTCGAACCTCTCCAGATGGTCCATAGGATGCTCGTGTGATAGCCCAGAATAAGGTATCTGAGACACGAGAGAGTAGTACTGAGGCTTGAGCTCGAAGTTCGGCTTCTGAATCTCTGGACGTCGAATAGCTGATATGTTGGTGTAGTACTCGTCTGGACGGTTATAGTCTGCCAACGATCGTGTTTGAGCTTCTCCTGTAGCCTCAGCTTCAGGCTCAGGGATTATGTTTCCCTGTGCATCTAGCTTCTGACCTGTTGCATTACGCAGATGCCCATCTTTGTCATACAGGTTTCCATTCTCGCCATGCGTCAGAATAACAATCGCGACCATGCTTCGCGGAGTAGTGTCGATCGATATACGGTTAGAAGTATCGAACGATGTGGATGGGCGAACGGTATCGGTCGACGGTGTTGTCTGAGTGTCGGTTGACTGTTGAACGTGAGTATCAGTCGACGATACTGCGGTTCTGTCGATCGATGCGGAGCGCAGGTCTTTGCGGATTGAGCGTTCCAAGTGTGCAGGATCTTCTGAGAATAATAGTTGATTTCCCCTATTGCTTCTGGTACTACTGGGCATGTACCTGAAAAGACAAGAAAAATTTTAATCAGAAAGGGGGGTAAAAGAAAAACCTAAGATTAATAAGATTAAATCTAATGGCAATCAAAGCTCCCCGGCAACGGCGCCAAATTTGATAGTGCTCAAATTACCCAGTAGAGCTTACTCTCTCAAATAAGAGATACAGCTGTAGTACTTAGGGATCGAATCACGAGGAGTTAGGGAACCAATTAAATAAAATCTACTAATCCATCCTAGGCAAGGTTGGTTTATATGATGGAAATAAAAGTAACAATTCCTAAAATGAGCAAGGTAGTTGCTCTAACTAACAATATGATGGGTTGTTTAAATGTGATAAAGAGTGCTAGACATAGGGTTTCTATTCAGGAATGGAGATTATAATCTCTATAAATGCTTTAACAAGTTGCTTGCATGATACTATAGATCTCAGCCGCTTAACTCAAGTGAAGTATCACTGGTTAAATAATCTAGATCTCTGGCCTCAACTGTCGTAATGTTGGCGCAGAAAAAAGAGTCGGTCAATACCCTTTTGAGATATCGAGCGATACACCTTTCGCAGCGCCGATCGATTCACCTATCGGGATATCGATCGACGGCTTCTAGATCTGCCTAGGCGCAAGCCGAATATGAACACAAGGTCTCAAGGAGGAGCTGTCGCTCTTCTCAACGGGAGACAACAAGCTCAAATGGATAATTCAAGATAATCAAAGATCCTAGTGATCTATGTTCTAGTTAGCTAATCTAAAACAAGCATAGGGTGCAATCCATTTGATGAGTACCACAACTTAGCAATTATAGTTTGGGGCTAATCCCACAAACCTATTTGAACCCTAGATCTAACAAGTAGACTACTCAAACATAGCTAAGGTTTTCATAACAATAGATAGATGAAAGAATTGCATAGATAGAATAAAGTAGAAATACAAAAGGAGATGAGAAATCTCTCCAATCTCTCAAAACAAATAAAACTCTAGTCTCTCTCTCACACTCTCTGCTTTTCTCTTGAGGGTTGTCAAAAGCTTGTTTCTTTCAATGGTTGCCGTCAAAAAACACTTAGCAGGAATATTTAAGCATTTCCATTAGGTTAAAAACTCGTCAGGGGCAATCTCGTAATTTGGAGAAGTCTTGGTGAAGTAGTCGGCTAAACCATTTCGTCTTCGATATCGATCGACAACACTGGATGTGTATCGGTCGATTATAATCTTCTAGTATGCGGATCTTCTCAGCTACATCGATCAACAACTCAGGATGAGTATCGATCGATTATAATCGCAATGTTGACTTCTGACTTAGTCTTGAATGGTCAATGAAGGGGTCAAAATCGGTCAAGACGAAATCGATGTCCGAAAGTCTCGGAAAACATGAAAAATGTTAGAGCAACCTCGTGAGACTAATTGTTAATCGAGAAACCTTAGAAAAATATTAAGTTCGAGATTCATCGTCTCGAAATCAACTGCTAGAAACATTTTCTACACAAGGAAAAACCTACGGAAAACTAAAAACGCAAAAACACGCACACGCCGAAGGAACCGAGCAGCCGACTCCGGACGTGGCCGTGGCCACCGGGCGGCTAGCCCCGTGCTGGCCGTGGCCGGCGGCGGCTAGCGCCCGTGCTGGCCGTGGTCGCCGGGCGGCTAGCCGTGCCGGCCGTGGCCGCCGGCAGCTAGCGCCCGTGCTGGCCATGGTCGCCGGGCGGCTAGCCCCATGCTGGCCGTGGCCGCCGGCGGCTAGCGCCCGTGCCGGACGTGGTCGCCGGCGGCTAGCCAGTGCTGGCCGTGGCCGCCGGCGGCTAGCGCCCGTGCTGGCCGTGGTCGCCGGGCGGCTAGCCCCGTGCTGGCCGTGGCCGCCGGCGCCTAGCGCCCGTGCTGGCCGTGGTCGCCGGGCGGCTAGCCCCGTGCCGGCTCGGATCGTCGGACGGCTAGTCTTCGTGCGTAAGTTCTGGACCTCCGGTCGCCAGAAATCCGTGTTTTGCGACTTTCCGAGATCCCGCAAACAAAACTCCTTTTCCTGCTCCAAGATTCCAAGAACCCATAAGACGTCAACGGACAGGAAGACTTCGTATAAAACGGTGATGGTTATCTTAAAACACCATTCGCCTCAGCGATGGATCGAAGATCTTCCGAAAGACTCGACATCCAAGTAGGAACATTCTTTCAAAGAAATCGTAGAAAACAGCGGAAGTCCGGAAGACGGCCCGAAAGGGACCAAACCCGATCGGACGACCCGTTTACGATTTTAGTAGATAGATGCGAAGGTTTGCAATTATCTTCACATAACAAGATAAATGTTAAACTTCCGAAAAGATAAATGTCAACTTTCCCGAAAAGATAAATGTCAACTTTCCCGATAAACACGAAAGCCAACGAAAATGGAAAAAGTCCAGCTCGCGGCAGACTCAGCCCATCAAGAATAGACCGTCATATGGGAGTATATAAGCAAGGCTAGGAGCAGAGGAAGGGGGATCCGAAATCAGAAGAAAGAAACCACTCCAGAGCAATTTAGAACTTAGGCGTTTATTTCCTTTTTTAGCCAGCTGCGACTCAACTAGGTTAGATCTAGGTTTTGAGACTAGCGACGATCGACAGCTCTTGCGGCCGAGATCTCGACCTGTTGTCCAAACGCTCTCCGCAGATTCGGAAATAAGATTCTTTCTTTTTGCTCTCTTTATTTTACGCATTTATTCCCAAACTAGACTCGTATTAACTTTGTCGTGCGTGGCCCAGCAGATAGCCGGGATCCTCGGGGAAAACTAGGTCAACTTAGTTTTCCTACGTTTAAACTTAACTAAAATCGACAGTGCGAATTTCGGTTCCCACAGTTTGGCGCTAGAAGGAGGGGATACACGGATTTATCTTTCTAGCAACTACGCACGCCCAGTTAAGCATGTTTGCTAACGTGGAAAAAGACAAGCAAACGCACGACGGACCAGCCGTCGATGCCAACGCTAAGAAGACTCCTGCCGGAAACGTATCGACGGTCACTGCCGAGGCAAACACCGCGATGCTGGACCAGATGAAGGAACTGTTCGCCACCGCCCAGAAACGGTCGGAAGAACAAGAGAAAGTAATGGCTTCACACGCTAAACAGGTCGATACCTTAACAGCGAAAAGCAAACTCCCGCGCGGATCCACCAAGGTGAGGCGTGTCAGGAGGCTTGACTTCGGAACTTCCGGAGACCAAGAAAAAGATGCTACTAGAAAATCCCCGGAACTCATCCCTGATGATACCACTCCGACGGGGCAGAAGAAAACGACGGATAACCTCCCACCTCCCGTAAGGGACAACGAAGGAGACGACGTCGAAAGAATCAATCTGGATATCAGCGATCAATCACAGAAGGACCCGAAGTCAGTCAGCTCGACTGGCGGAAGCCTTCGAAAAACCCATGACAGAAGAGGAAGAAGACCTCTACTGGTCAGAGCAAGAAAGGTTGGCTGAAGACCAGACTCGGGCCTATCGCAGCCAACGTAGACAAAGGAGCGCGAACGGCGCCAACGAGATCCATGATTTGCGCGAGTACATCGCAAAAACTGCAGCCGAGGTGAAAGCGGTAAAATCGCAGATTCACCACGCAACCAGCACTGCCCCCGAGATCGACCTGCTCCTCGAGGAATCGAGAAAGACTCCCTTCACCTCTCGAATCACGGACGCACGAGTCTCAGATCCCGGGAAAATAAAGCTTCCCACCTACGACGGAACCACAGATCCGAAGGCACATCTGCAGTCCTTCCAGATTGCGATGGCGAGGTCTAAACTTCCGGAGCGGGAAAAGGACGTCGGCTGCTGTCTCCTATTCGTCGAAAACCTCAGAGGTGCTGCGCTCGAGTGGTTCTCGCACTTGAAAAGAAATTCCATCAGAAGTTTCCGCCAGCTTGCTTCAGCTTTTCTGAAGCAATTCTCCATGTTCATGGACAGGGAAACTTCCGACGTAGACCTTTGGAGTCTGATTCAAAAGGAAGACGAACCACTCCGCGACTACATAAGGAGGTTCAAACTCATGATGTCCAGGGTAACAGGCCTCAGTGACAGAGTCGCCATCGACGCTCTGAGAAAAAACCTCTGGTACAAATCGAAATTCCGAAAGTGGATTTCTCTAGAAAGGCCACGCACCATCCAGGACACTCTCCAAAAGGCGACGGATTTCATCATCATGGAAGAAGAGATGAAAGTCCTAGCGCAAAAGCATGGACCGCCGAAAGCGTCCGGCAAGAAGAAAACCTCTCGTAACGACAAGTACGTCCATCACGAAGGGGAAGACGTCCAAGGCGAACATAACTACGCCGTTAATTCCGAACAAGGAAGGACCGCCGGAAACACTTGGACGCGGAACTCGTACAAGGACAATTCCAGCTGCGAGTTCCATCAGACGAGAGGTCACTCCACCGCCAACTGCAAAGTCCTCGGCGCTAGACTCATTACGAAGCTGCTTGACGGCAAACTAGCAACGGTCAGGAGCGTGAAAGACCTGCTCCTAAATTCTGACCGTCCGCCGAAGACCGACGGAGCCAATCCCGAGAATAACGCTCCTGGAACTCAATCGGGCGAAAAACGCGAACAGAGACAAGACGGCGAAGGAAACAACAACAACCGCCAAAGGGTCAACATGATCATCGGAGGATCGCATTTTTACCAGGTTTCCGTTTCGTCGATCAAAGCCTACGGACGGAGGGCCGAAACAAGCCCCGGATGGTGTCCAGAGGACGACGCTCCCAATCACACAATCATCTTCGAGGAACAGGATACGGCCGGACTCGATAAACCCCACTACGATCCTCTGGTCATCGACTTGGTGATTCAGGATCTCGAAGTCGGCCGCATCCTCATCGACACAGGAAGCACGGTCAACATCATGTTCCGCGACACCCTGCAGAGGATGAACATACCCCTCGGAGAAGTCATCCCAGAACCAAGACCAGTGACTGGGTTCTCGGGCGTCACATCCATGACCCTCGGAAAAATCAGACTCCCGGTCATGGCTAAAGAAGTCACGAAGATCGTCGAATTCGCGGTAGTGGATAACCCGGCTATCTATAACGCCATAATGGGAACTCCTTGGATAAATGCCATGAAGGCAGTCCCGTCCACTTACCATCTCGGCGTCAAGTTTCCAACACCGACTGGAACGGCGGTAATCTGGGGAAACCAAAAACAGTCGCGACTCTGCTTCCTAGCCGAACATAAACTGCGCAGCAATCGGAACGCCCCAGTAGCTAACCCGAAGCGAACTAAGAAGAATCTGAGTATCTCCGAGAACTCAGCAAAGGACAACTCGGATTTGTCCGAACAGGCCACAACTCAGGATAGCGGAAAAATCCTCGAGTCCATCGCCAAAAAACGGATGACCTAACTCCCAATGCGACCGCCGACTTAGCTGAAACAGTCAAGGCGCCAGAAATCGTGGAGTAATAGCAACCGTGATAGAAACAGAACTACGAGATGGCTTGATCCTCGCAAGAGGTACGTAGGCAGCTCGTCGCAACCCGACGAGTTCAGCTATCCCCCTCACCAAAAAAGGGGGGGGGGGGGAAGGTGGGGACAAACATCCTTGTACTCCCGCAAAAATACTTTTCACATGTACTCTACATTATAAATTATAAATTCTTTTGATTCAAATGTTTACTCAACGCATAAACATTACGGAAAACGAAAATCATATCTTTGAGGAACGCGAGACGTCGTTAGTTATCGAAAAGTCTTGATTCTCCATTCTCCTCCAAACAGTCCATCCATGACTCTAAAAAACTCTACCAAACAGTCCATCCGCGACTCTAAAATTCATTTCCGTCGATTGGCCCCGACGGAAAAACATAGAAACGTTTCACTCAATCAAATTCGTAGTCTGGCTTCTAACGGAGTCCTCTTGCATCCGACAAGGATATCATAGCGCGCTATACAAAAAATCCAAATTTTGGTTAGCTCTTCGTAAAGGAAGTAGCTCGACTCATACCAAACGAATCATATAAGCCGATAAGCACTTCGCAAATTCTAAACGGTACGAGTCAGGTCGAAATCGCAAACAGGCAAAACGAAAGCCGATTTGTCATCGCACAGCTTCAGTCCGAAAGTAGACCTAGGTCTTGCCCTAAACCCGGTCATGCCGGTATCTAAGACATCTCATAGGCATAAGTATCCAGAATACGAGATTCCAAAACTTGCCTCTTATCGCTTACAAACTTAACGTTCGCTACAAAGTAACCTACGAATCTAGCGACAAAAAAAAAGAGATTGAATACGAAGTGACTACACGTATTCAAACCCTCTACACTTGACGAAAGTATAAATTAAAACGTAGAATTCATAAAAAGCATTCATAACAGGATTCAAAAGCCACCAACGGCAGATCCCGAGAAACACAAAGTTACGCGACCTCCTAAGGGTCGCAACACATACATACAAACGGCCACACTTGGCCTATCACAAATTATAATCAAATGCATAACAATGGTTAGAGATATTCCGAACGAGGAGTCGGGCTGGTCGACCTCTTCACCCCCGTCGCCTGCATTCGAACCCGCGCCTGCGCCGCCGTATCTTCCGAAACTTGGATAGGATTCCACAACTCTCGAATTCTCCCTTCGATCGGAGGAACAAAGGATTCGGCATTAGCGCATATTCTCATCGAGCCGTCCATCGTGGCAAGTTCGCCGGAAAGAGAGAAGTCCTCACGCTGCATCTTGTGAAGAGTACCGACCGAACCACGACACTCGCGAAAATCGGCCTTCGGTTCAGCTCGGCGGCAGCTCTTCTCCGTCCGCTCCTTTCCGCACGAACGAGGTCTCGAGCCTGGACCTCAGCTCGCCGGCGATTTTGCTCCTCCAACTCCAACCGATACTTGGCGAATTCCCTTTCCGTTTCCTCCGCTTTGAAACGGGCCAGCCGGGCAGTACGGAAACTCCATCGATCGATGCATTCCACACTCTCACGGCCTGCAAAGAAGCCAAGGTCAAATAAAAAGAAAAGGGGATTTACTCAAGTTTCAAAAACAAACCTCGTTGACCAAGCGAGCACCCTCCGCAGTCACCTTGTTCCTCTCCTCGTTGTCCAAAGACTCGTCACGGGAAAACGCCGGAGGGAGTTCATCAAAGAAGTCACCCGGGGGAGGAACATCTGATTCTCTGTAGCGAAGACAGGATCGTATCTCGGCAGCTCGCCATCCCCCGACGAGGTCTCGAAAGCGATCCCTTTATCCTTCCGAGGTCTCCGCCTCTGCCTTGAAGGGGCAAAAACGTAGGATCTATCATTGACACAGGGCCGCGTACCGCCTCGCGATCGGTGAAGCGCGACCGCCCTCGAATCCGGTCAAGAGTAAAGGAGTTCCAGGAACAAGGCCTTGTCCTAAAAAATGTCTCTCTTGGTCGAAAGATCGGAAGGAACATGCGCAAGACACCTGTTCTCTGAACCAAAAAAAAAAAAAAACACACACACGCGTTCAGTACTCGCCTTTCGGATTCTAAGGAAAAGGGATGCGACAATCTTACCCGTTGAGACAACCAGTCCGTCGGGAATAGGTGGAAAAGCCTTCCTCGATAGACTCTCCATCTATCCATCTATCCTTGGCGTGCGAGGTGACTCCATGGATTACCGAAAAATTGGTCCTCGCCTTCATGGAGTATACTCCATTGATGCTCGTCGTCTTGGAGTTCCACAACCCTTCAAAGTCAGCAGGGCTAAGGTCCATCCCTAACTCGTAACTCAAAATCACAATGCCAAGCCAGCTCTCCAAAGCCGGGACGTTCAGCTGGCTGATTGAGATTCCAAAACGGTCGAGGGCCTGAACACGACCCCCAGGGATTGGGAACCACAGTCGGCATTGCGTCAAGAACGCCTCGTAACAAGTAAAGTAACCCTCCGGAGGATGCTCCGAACTCTCATTCCCACGGGAATGCGAAACATGACTCCCTTCGGAACCTCATAAACTCTCGAAGAATTCCGAGATATTCAGGGGATACTTCGCTCGGCGAGTCGATTTCCTTACGCGTCCTCAGAGGTCGCCGGGGAATCGGGATCACGGGAAGGGGAGCATCAGAACCAAAGACAGCGTCGCAATAAGCGTTCCTGTCAATCTCTGAACCTCGGTTTCGGAACTTCATCCTCGGCATGGAAAACTATCCGAAGACGAGTGAGACTGCCTCCTCGAGGATTTGATCTTGAAGTCATTCTTTCTTAAAGGTAGAGAGAGAATTTGCAAGAGAGAGATTAACTTGAGATTCTTGGGTATAATAAGAATGGTAAGAATTCACAAGTCTTATAGGCAGGATTTGACTATTCACCCCGACCTTCGACACGATTTCGTCTCCATACTTTCCTCACGAACCATACCGCAAGCTAGGACCTACAAACCTTACGGCTCCTAGCTAGCTGGGGCTAACTGTTGGGGTCAAAATCGGTCAAGACGAAATCGATGTCCGAAAGTCTCGGAAAAACATGAAAAATGTTAGAGCCTCGAGAGACTAATTGTTAATCGAGAAACCTTAGAAAAATTAAGTTCGAGATTCATCGTCTCGAAATCAACTGCTAGAAACATTTTCTACACAAGGAAAAACCTACGGAAAACTAAAAACGGCAAAAACACGCACACGCCGAAGGAACCGAGCAGCCGACTCCGGACGTGGCCGTGGCCGCCGGGCGGCTAGCCCCGTGCTGGCCGTGGCCGCGGCGGCTAGCGCCCGTGCTGGCCGTGGCCGCCGGGCGGCTAGAACCGTGCTGGCCGTGGCCGCCGCCGGCTAGCGCCCGTGCTGGCCGGGTCGCCGGGCGGCTAGCCCCGTGCTGGCCGTGGCCGCCGGCGGCTAGCGCCCGTGCCCGGCCGTGGTCGCCGGGCGGCTAGCCCCGTGCTGGCCGTGGCGGCGGGCTAGCGCCCGTGCTGGCCGTGGTCGCTGGCGCGGCGTAGCCCGTGCTGGCCGTGGCCGCCGGCGGCTAGCGCCCGTGCTGGCCGTGGTCGCCGGGCGCCTAGCCCCGTGCCGGCTCGGATCGTCGGACGGCTATCTTCGTGCGTAAGTTCTAGACCTCCGGGTCGCCAGAAAATCCGTGTTTTTGCGACTTTCCGAGATCCCGCAAACAAAACTCCTTTTCCTGCTCCAAGATTTCAAGAACCCATAAGACGTCAACGGACAGGAAGACTTCGTATAAAACGGTGATGGTTATCTTAAACACACATTCGCCTCAGCGATGGATCGAAGATCTTCCGAAAGACTCGACATCCAAGTAGGAGCATTCTTTCAAAGAAATAGTAGAAACACAAGCGGAAGTCCGGAAGACGGCCCGAAAGGGACAAACCGATCGGACGACCTTTACGATTTTAGTAGATAGATGCGACGGTTTCAATTATCTTCACATAACAAGATAAATGTTAAACTTCCGAAAAGATAAATGTCAACTTTCCGAAAAGAATAAATGTCAACTTTCCCGATAAACACGAAAGCCGACGAAAATGGAAAAAGTCCAGCTCGCGGCAGACTCAGCCCATCAAGAATAGACCGTCATATGGGAGTATATAAGCAAGGCTAGGAGCAGAGGAAGGGGGATCCGAAATCAGAAGAAAGAAACCACTCCAGAGCAATTTAGAAACTTAGGCGTTTATTTTCCTTTTTTAGCGAGCTGTGACTCAACTAGGTTAGATCTAGGTTTTGAGACTAGCGACGATCGACAGCTCTTGCGGCCGAGATCTCGACCTGTT
>NW_026615914.1:0-34426 GCF_000801105.2 Raphanus sativus
GAAGGAAATGCACGACGGCTCCTCGCGGGGAAACCACTCTGGAAGGAAGAGCTTTAGCCATCAGAATCAAAAAGACAAGGATATTTCTGGCCTACCATTATTGCAGATTGTGAGGCCTATTCCTCTTCATGCGACAAATGCCAGAGGCATGCACCGATTATACACCAGCCTGCGGAGAAGCTGTCTAACATATCCGCCCCTTACCCATTTGAGATGGTCATGGATATCGTGGGACCAACTAGTACCATCAGGAAGTGGAAAGAAAGAAGCTACGCTTCCTCTTAGTCTTAACAGACTACTTCACCAAATGGATAGAGGCCGAAGCTTTCAGCAGATAACCAGTTCGAGGTCGAGCAATTTGTATGGAAAGATATCAATGTAGACACGGCGTCCCGTACGAAATCGTAACCGATAATGGAGGACAATTCATATCCCACGATTCAAAATATTGTGACAAGTGGAAATCCGCCTGACCTTCTCATCACTCGCCGACCTCAAGGTAACAGACAGGCGGAGGCTGCTAATAAATCAATACTAGCAAAACCTCAAGAAACGCCTCGGAACCCAGAAGGAATTCTGGTCAGAGAAGTTACTTGAAGTACTTTGGGCATGTCGAACCACCCCACGAAAAGCTACAGAAGAAACTCTTTCTCCTTAGCAATATGGGATGGAAGCCGTCGTTCCAGCTGAAACCATTGCTGGTAGCCTCCGCCGGGAACTCTGTACATCCAATCCGCAGCTAATGATCAGCTCCTAACTGACAGCCTCGATCTAATTGAGAAAGACGGGACCGAGCTTTGATTCGCATCCAGAACTATCAGCAAGCAATGGCACGACAGTACAATTCCAAAGTCAGGCTCCGGCAGTTTGCTGTGGGTGACCTAGTACTTAGGAAAGTTTCGAAGGAACCAAAAGAGCAAATGCTGGAAGTTAGGAACTAACTGGGAAGGTCCCTATCAGATCATCCATGTAGTACGACTGGCGTTTATAAGCTCCGAAAGGTGCGAACCGGGGTACCTGAAATCAGATCGGGAACGCCACGAATCTTAAGAGATATTATCAAGGTACCTAAATTCCTGAACTACGTTAGGCTTGATCCCTTGACTGGGTACGTAGGCAACTCCGTCATGAGTGCAGCCCCAACCTCATTTCAACACTTCGTTCACTACAATCAAAGGGGCATATGTCTGAATAAAGTCACATAGCCCACGCAACAAACGTATGATCGTTATAATACAGCAAGTGTATGATTACTATGATACCATGTATCCAATTATCAATAAAGAAATCATTTCGATATCTCAATTCTTTAACAAAACAGGTCCCGCAAACCTGAACCTAAAGGTCTTAAAATCCTTCAAGCAATGTCAGGTCTCGACGAACCTGAACCTAAGGTCCTAAAATCCTTCAGATAATATCAGGTCTCGACGAACCTGGACCTAAGGTCTTAAAATCCTTACCAAATCTCCAGGTCTTAAAATCCTTGTCAATCTCCAAGGTCTTAAAATCCTTACAAACCTTCGAGGTCTTAAAAACCTCATCAAATCACAAAGGTCTTAAATCCTAAGCAAGTCTCAACGGGTCCTGAAATCCGACAAACAAGTTCAGGTTCCCAAGAACCCCCCACCTAAGGTGTCCAGATTAAACTTAGGTCCCTAAAAATCCTAAGCTAGTCCCGATACTCCAAGAATTCCCTCTAAGGAACTAAAAACGACTAAAGTCTTTCAGACTTATCACGAGATCGATTATGATTAAGCTGTCATATTTCACAACTAAAGTCAAAAATTATAAAATAAAACTGAAAACCAAGTCTTGATAGATGAAAAGGTAAAGGCCTCCTCAGGCCGACAAAGGTTCAAGAGACCTTAACAGAGATAAAGGTTAAAGCCTCCTCAGGCTATAAGTTTGAGAAACAAATGAAAACAAAGCCCATCGGGCAGAAATCCTAGAAAACATGAAAGAGCCTCAGCTCTTAAACTTCCTTGTCATCCGAGCTCTTCTCAGCTCCCTTACCAGCTGGATCTTCCCTCAGGAACCTCCTCCTCCATCTCCTTGTCGCTACCTCCAGAGGCGTTTCGACTGGGGCTGAGTAAGAACCCACCAATCCCAATTAGAACCAAACTCTCCAGAAAAGGAGAGATTAAACATATTAACCTCAAAAGTACCTGAACTCTCAGAGAGTTGGGGAAGAGGGAGCTTGCGATCGAGAAGTCCGAGACCTGAGCCTTCTCGTATGCCGCAACAGCTTCCGGCATCATAGCCACCAAGCGATCATGCTCATCTTGAGTACTCTTAATCTCGCCATCCAGCATATCTTTCAGGAGCTCGGTGTTGGCTTGGATCTCCTGAGCGTGAACCAGGAGGTCGACTTCGTCCTTCTTCTTGGAGAACTTCTCTTTGACAACAACCAGAATTTTGTTGTAAGCTTCGGCTACCTCCTTCTTTCTCTCCGGACGGCTAGCCTGACCTCAGCTTCCTTGTTCTTTTGGCTGCTCTGAGATGTGGCAATTAGCTCTTGACTTGATACTCGGCTATCTTCCGAGCAGCATCCAACTCTCCAATCTTCCTATTTTTCACCTGGAGGTCAATTAGTTGGCTCTCGATCGTCCCTTGCTGAGCGTCACACTTGGAGCCAAGTCTCTTCACCTCAGCTTGGAGATCCGAGATCAGAGCCCGAGTCTGTTGAGCTCAGTCTTGGTGGCCTTGACCAATCAGTGACCTGGGCTAATCGCACTACGGGGGCATTGTGTACAGCATCCTCAAATTTGAACTGAGCCCTGTTGATAGCACCAGCCAGCTAAAAACGAAAAAACGATTTAACAAGAAATCTTCCAAAGAAAAAAACTAAAGGGTGAAATCAACTTCATACCTGACCCATGTGATGAGCAATATCAACGTACTCATCCTTGTGCGTGATATTGGAGATCGAGGGGAGGGGACAACCGGGACTCTCATGTGCCTCATCAGAGTAGCCAAACCCACGGATCGTCCAAGACCGATCCAGGCTTTGAATGAGAAAAGGTCCCAGCCAACAGTTCCTCCCCTAGAGGAGGAGGAGGAAGACCTCGAAGGTCTATCCACCTGGTCGGTCGGGACCTCTTTCCTCGGGGCTCAGACTCCGGAGGGTCCCTCACTTGAGGATCGGTCTCAGTCATCGGGACCTCGGAGGGAAGGCCAACTTCCTGAACCTTAGGTTCCGAAGAGAAGACGACCCTTTAGCAGGGGCAGAGCCTCCTTCATCAAGAACCTCCTTCACAAGAGTCGAGGAAGGATCCCCTTGGTTCTTATCACTCCCTCTAGAGGAGCTGGCAGCCTTGGTCGATCTACCCCTGGAACGGAAAGAAGGTTGAACGGCATCTTCTGTGATTGAGTCTTCGAAGAAGTACTTGCTCCGGAGGAAACTTCGAGAATGGAATCACCTTCAGAAACTACGACAAAAAAAAATCATCCATTAGTCGTAAGACAAATTCGAATAGTAAAAATCATGAATCATGAATAAAAAAGATACCTTCTAAACCAGCAACCGTCACTGAATCAGGGAAGGACGCGGTACCGTCAGGGGAACCTAGCTGATCCAACTCTCGAAGTAGTGTAAGCTACCCAAAGTGTTAGGGCTATGCTGTAGCTTCCTGTAGAGAGCTCTGGTAAGTTTGCTAGATAACTTGACAGGATCTTTGATTTCTGCAGAAAGAGTCAAAAGGCGATTAGCACAACATGACAAACAAAAATAAACATGTGAGCATATCCCTAAAATCCTAACCAGAAATATCAGACCATGCGTTCCTAAGGTCACGGCCTACAGGAACCGTGGAAGGGTCAATCTTGACATAAAAGTACTTCCTGCGCCAGTCATCATCACTGGCTGAGAACTTGAAAATGCCTAGCCCTGGACGACAGGGGAGATAGTAGGTACCACTCCGCCATCCTTGGAAGTACTCTCCTTTATCGAGAAGAGACTCATTAACTCAGATAACCCAACGATAACTCCTTCCTCCTTGGCTCTAGTGATGAACCCGTTTATCACTCGGATGACCGACGGGCAAAGCTGAGGAAGAGCTAGCTGATAATGATCTAAGAGATCCAGCAAAAGGGTGGGAAGAGGAAATCTAAGGTGGCACTTGAGATATATTTTTCATGAACGCAGAACCAACCCTCCGGAGCGGTCTCGGGGTTCTCGTTTTCAGCACAAGCTCTAACTAGATCACTCTTGCCGTGAGCCTGAGTGGCAAGATTGACAACGTCCTGACCTTTCAAGAGGGAAGGGAAGTGAGGACCGGAGGAGGCGCTCTTACCGCCTTTCTTCTTCATCCTCTTAACCCTCGCTCCGATCGAGTCTTTACTTTTTTCCTCTTGGCTTCCGCCATCTTCTCACCAGCTTCCTGTTTGACCTTCATAATACGGGCGCCGGAGGCTGAGATCTGAACTTCGCCGGAACCTTCTTTTCGACTCATGATAGGGAAGGAGAGGGAAAACAGGAAGTAAAGAATAGAATATCTAAGACAGACTCTCAGAGAGAAGTTCAAGATGAAGAACTAGATTGATCGAGACGCGGATAAAAAAAAATAACGACAAAAAAAAACGGTAAAATAAAGAAAAGAGGTGCGAATTACCTTGGAAACCGTCGAGAGGCGTGGAGAAAGTGGAGAGACAAGCAGTTAATTCTCTCAGCTTTATATCTTGTCACGTCTCGAAAGTCGAAAATTAAAATTCAAACTCGCGTAATCCACAGCCGTGATTTAACCAAAGATAGATTACAAGCCATCCGATCGGATAAGGATAAATGCGGTTGAGATAACTAGTAATCATGATCTCCAACAAGAGAATCTAGCTGGGCGGCTAGGTCTAGCTCCCGAGAATAACGAAACTCATCGAGAGCTGGGGCAACTGTTGGGCCCGAATATGGCCCGGTAACTGATATATCAATAATAAAGATGATGATGGGCCACGACAAGCCCATCACGAGTCTGAAGTCTAAAAGAGAGCTAAGCTAGAACCGGAAGCTGAAAAGCTAATGATCCTAACTAAGGAGGTCACGACGAAGAGGAAGCTCACGTCGCAACCAGAAGGAGCGAAGGACCCGGTCAAGGGGAAGCTGTTGCAGATTCCACCTCAAGTGGAGAGGATCTCGGAGATCAGTTACAAACAACCTAAAGAATCTAAAGCTATAAAAGAGAAAGTCGAAGACGAAGAAGAGGATCCGAAACTACTCATACTTTTATTCAACATTCGTTTAAACATTCTTACTCGTAATTCTCTTCGTGGTCTTTTTATTCATCAGAGATCATCTCTTGTAACCATTTCATTTCAATTAAATCAATACAAATCAAAGTTCATTCATCAAGTTCTTACGGGATTCAGCCCGCGATAATCTTTCCCTAACCTCTTCTAAACATAAACCTGATCTAAAATCTAGGTGTGAGTTTTACCCCTCACAAAGCGCGAGATATTGAGTAACTGAATCTGTCCTCCTCAAACGAAGCATTTCTGGACCTTACCTAAAATGCGTCCATGGCCTCGTTGCTATGAGACTCATGAAGGAAATGCACGACGGCTCCTGCGGGAACCACTCTGGACTCCACTTCCCGTTTTTCTTCTTTACCACTACTGGGTTAGCTAACCAGTCGGGGTAATGTACCTCTCGAATGGACCCAGCTTTTGTAAGTCGGTCAACTTCGTCGTTAACGGCTTGAGCCTTTTCGAGACCTAGCTTACGACGCTTCTGTTTGATCGGTTTGAAAGTAGGGTCAACTTTTAGCTTATGGGTGGTGATGTTCGGGTCTATTCCTTTCATGTCATTGGTGGACCATGCAAAGGTTTGACATTGCTTTTCAAAAAATCAATGAGCTCCTTTTTTGTCTCAAGAGGTAGCTCGGACCCGATGCTCACCTTTCTTTCAGGATCTGAGTCGTCGATGCAAACTTTTTCGGTTAGGTTCCTGGGGGACCTCGAATATTTTGTTGCATTTCGCGACCTTCCTGGATCTGTAATTGCTATTGGGGGGATTTTTTGAGGATTTCGAATCCTCCCAAATAGCAGATCCTGGATATCTTCTGGCTACCGTGTATGGTAGCTATCCCTTCGGGTGTTGGAAATTTTACGCACTGATGGTACGTTGAGGCTACTGCCTTCATTTTATGGATCCAAGGTCTTCCCAAAATCGCGTGGAACGGGGAAGGTCTATCGATGACTACTAAATTGGTCATTTTCATTATTCCGCCAGCTATGACTGGGAGCTTGATTGTTCCCAATGAGGTAGCTGTTTCTCCGGAGAAGCCTACGAGATTAGCTTTTTGGCCAATAATTTCGTAGTCGTCTATTTCCATCCCTTTTAGGGTGTTATAGAAAATGAGGTCGACAGAGCTTCCAGTGTCTATCATGAGCTTAGGAACCTCGTATCCTGCGATGTTCAGGGTGACGATCAACGCATCATCGTGAGGTCTGTCAAGGTTTGAGGTCTCGCTCTCCCAGAAAGAAATCTTAGTGTTGGATTCAGGATTAGGAGGCTTAGGTCCAGTGTTAGACACAGCCTTCCGCACGTGATTCTTAATGGAATTGACGGAGTCTTGACATATGTCTGATCCTCCAAGGATACAGTCCACCCTCGAGTCGGGGTTCGATTGATGGGAGGGTTTGCTCAAGAGAGCTTCGACTTGTAAACTTTTTCCTTGGGGGAATTTCCCAAGAATCATGTCGACTCTTTTTTTGGGACCTGGAGGTGGCGAATCGGTTTCCTTCTCAGGTGACCTCTCGCGTTTCGGAGAAGTGTCCCTGGAACCTCTTTTCTGATAAGGTGGCGGCTTTTTAAGGTCCACGCCCTTTATTTCTCCGGCTGCGAATTTAGCTGCCAGCTGGCGTTGGAGGTCCCAACACTCTTCGGTTGAGTGTCCTTCGCGATCGTGATAAGAGCAATGTTTGCCTTTATCGAAGCCTTTTGACCAGGGAATTTTGTTTGCTGCTGCAACAGGTTTCTCTTCCTTGTCTTCCTCGATTGCGTAGGAATGTTCTCCCTGAGTTTGATTATTTCGAGGGTTACCCTTTTTATGAGGTCCCTTAGTCTCGGAGGAGTCACCTTTCGAATGATTATGTGGTTTCTTGTGGAGTTTATCCAGTGCAGCTGTCTCCTCCTCCAAAGTAATATATTTGGTGGCTCTATGAAGAGCGTCATCGATAGTTGGAGGAGCATTGAGTGTTAGCTCTGACCAGAATTTCGATCTATAGAACAGACCTCTTCTAAGGGCCTCGATGGCGACTAGGTCGTTAGGATTCGAGAGCTTAGTTCTTATTGCCCTGAATTTCTCAATGTAGACTCGTAATGAATCTCCCATTCCTTGACTGACCTTCCAAAGGTCGGCCTCGGAGGCTTGCTTCCGGATATGGGTTGAGTATTGCTTCATAAAGGCGTTGGTTAATTGATCGAAGTTGTCTATCGAGGCTGGCTCGAGGCCGGAGAACCACTCAAGGGCTGTTCCGACCAAATTTTCGGCGAATGTTCTACAGTAACCTGCTTCACATTCTTCCTGAGTGAAATGGGCTTTAACAATTGCCAATCAGAAAGCTCTCAAATAGGCTTTCATGTCGGAGGTCCCATCATACTCAGGAATTCTGATTTTTCGGGTATCTCTTATGTGAGAGCTGGCAATTCTGTCCGTGAATGGAGTTCCACGGGTTTCTTCGATTAAGCTATCGATTTCGGGAGCTGAACTCGTAGCTTTATGGACTTGAGCTCCCAATTTCTGGAGAGCCGCGTGAGTTCTCTCCATATATCTACGGATAGCTTCAGGTCCTTCAAACGGAAGGATATTTGGATCGTTCGCAGGTACCCGATGAGTAGGTTCCTGACGGAATCGAGTTGGCTCATCTTCCCATGCGGTTAGTGGGCTAAGTCGCTCGACATTTCTTGGGTTATCGGAGTTTATCCTTTGATAACCGTCCTCATTCGGGACCGAGCTTCTAGTTTGATAAACCGAAGCTGACGCTCTGCCTCCAGATGGGAAGGATATTCCTGCTCCGGACCTAGGATCAGGTGGCGGAGGAGGTAAACGAGTACTTCTGTCAGTGACCTGACCGGGTGTGGAGCTGGTTGTCGCTACGTTACTTCCCATAGCACTGGCATTAGGTGGATTGAACACGGGAACTGTTCCAGTATGAGGTGTCTGGAAAGCAGATCCGCGTCCTTCAGGGGCAGTGCTATCAGGGGAAAAGTTTAAACGTGCTCGGGGAAAAGAGGGATCGGTTAATCGATCATGGAAGATGACCCCCGGAGCTTGACGTTGCGGTGGTTGGGTTGTTGCGTTTAGAGATCTAGTTATCTCTTCGAATCGTTGTTGACGTACAGTCAGCTGATGCATCGTGCGCTCACTTTCCTGAGCTCGGTCTACTAATTGTATCATCATCTGGCGGATCTCAGAGAGCTGAGCCTCCGTTTGATTCGGAATGGCTTGCTGCTGAGGATTCTCGGTAACCGGGAGCTCGGAGGTGTTTCCACCTGATGACCTCGGGTTAGTAACTCTGGTTGTAGTTTGGCTCGTTCGAGCATCAACCGGAAGCTGTTGCCCAGATCGGTGGTCGCCACGTTGAGGCTCTGTGATTACGAGACTAGAGCCTCCGTCATTCGGTGAGCCATCGCTCTGAATCGGGAGGTTAAGGTCAGACGGGGTTGTTGTCTGATCGGTAGGGTTCATCCTCGAGTTAGAGTAAGGGATTCGATTGTTTCTTCCCCACAGACGGCGCCAATTGTGAGGGGTCAAACTCACACCTAGATTTTAGATCAGGTTTTATGTTTAGAAAAGGATAGGGAAAGATTATCGCGGGCTGAATCCCGTAAGAACTTGATGAATGAACTTCGATTTGTATTGATATAATAGAAATGGAATGGTTACAAAAGATGATCTTTGATGAATATCAAGACTATAAGAGAATTACAAATAAGAACGTTTCAATGAATGTTGAGTAAGATATCAGTAGGATCGGATCCTCTTCTTAGTCTTCAACCTTCTCTTTTTATAGCTTTGGACTTCTTTAGGTTGTTTGCAACTGATCTCCGAGATCCTCTCCGCTTGAGGTGGAATCTGCAACAGCTTCCCTTTGACCGGGTCCTGCGCTTCTTCTTGTTGTGACGTGAGCTTCCTCTTCGTCGTGACCTCCTTAGTTAGGATCCTTAGTTTTGAGCCTTCGGCTTCTACTTAGCTCTTTTAGATTTAGAACTCGTGATGGGCTTATCACGGCCCATCGTCTTCTTTTATTATTGAATGATCAGCTACCGGGCCATATTCGGGCCCAACAATGATGTGGTCCAGTAACGATTGCTTTCATTGTGGCAACTCGCACTAAAGCAAAACTGCATCATAAACTTACTTTATTATGGCAGTGAATAACTTAGGGATGGACACGGATCGGATATCCGGAGTTTTAAGGTTATCTGTGATCCGATCCGTTCCCAACGAATATTCGATTTTTCGATTCGATCTGATCCGTAACTCTTCGGATATCCGGTATTCTGGATATCCGCGAATATCTGAATTTTTTCCGGATATCCGATTCGATCCGTAAAAAATAATAAAAATAAATAAATAAATAAAAATAAAAGAAAAATAATAAAATCTGAAATAAAATGATAATATTTCATTACAATTTTTTAAAAAATTACATACTTTCAAAATTTTTAATAACTTAATAATTAATTTAGTGAATAAAAACATTATAAAACTTATATAAAGTTATAAAAGTATAATAATTTTATAAACATATATACAAATATATGTATATAACGGATCGGATCGGATATTCGTTTCTAACAATATTAGTATTTGTGATTTGCTTCGTCTTTGACAGATATTGGATTTTAGTATTTGCTTCGATTCGTTAAGTTACGGATATTCGGATTTTTCGGATCGAATAAAAGCAAATAACGGATCGAATCAAAATTTACGGATATTTTGCCTACCTCCTAGCAGTGATCACTAAAGGCTTAAAGCAGATGTTGTGAATATTAAATGAACTCTTCTTCCAGATTTATCACGTGGCCTTTCTCATTGAACTTATACAAATCACCCAAAATAGTCAGGTAAGTTTTCACTTCAGAGTTAAGAAGATGTTACATCGAACCAAATTTCATAAAATACAAGAATAGATACTCCGGAATCGAAAAATCCAAACTAGAAACCAAATGCTACATCATGACATCATGGTTGCATATGTCATCTCCCACTCTCACATAAACCATGTGCCTTAATCTTTTTGGCCTCCGCTTTCTACGTTCACATCCCCCAGTAAATTATAAAAAAAAATGTTGGCATTTATATTGATTGAGATATGAGGGGTAAAAGTAAAACCAGTTGGATAGACACAATAAAACACTCAGTTGTCGTTTCTTTAGGAACACACGACGGACACGACACGACTCTACAACAGAAGATTTTTAAGATTATTTTCATAACAAAAAAAATAAAAATAAAGCTCTGACAAAAGAAGAGAGAGATGAGTTTTGTACTTCGTGTTGCTGCCGTGTTTTTACTGTTGACGCTTACAGTTACATCTTCATCATCCCCTAGTTCCGTTTCAGCTTCAGGTTTGGATCTCTTCTTTCGTTTTTGCTGGTTCTTCTATTCAATCTGTTTACGGATCATCTCTGATTGACTTTGTTTCGTTTGTTTTTAGGAGTTGGGAAGATCGGAATAGAAAGGAGGTCGTTGATGGTGAGCGTCCAGGATTATGATGGCCCGTCTGCAAATCCAAAACACAATCCCGGCACTCCTCCAGTTACTACCAGCCCCACCAGAGGGCCACAAGGGAACTACTGAGGGTCAGACAAACGGCACCCTCTGGCAGAGGCTGACCTACGTATCCCTTAAGTTAAAACCCACAAGGGAAGAAGAAATTAAATCTCTCAGTTTTTACATGTTCAGTTTGTCTGAGATGAAATGAAATTCTCTGTTTCTTACACCTTTCTCCAATATGTATATTGATATTAATGTGTCACAATTTCTTATAAATAAAGTTTTTGGAAGAGGGTATGTAACCAAAATTATTAAATCAAAAAGAGTAAAAGCTAGTAAAACCCAAATGAACAAGGTATATTGCTACATAAGCAGCTTTTTTAAGCACATGAGATCGAAACACTGCTTGTGGAAAGGTTACACATTCTCCATATATACCTTTCATATCGACATATATTTTCTGCTGATGATACTCTGCTTCAGTAGCTACCTCCTGCTGAGACGATGCTAGGTCCTTGTCAACTTCTTACTGATGAGATCTCTCATCTCGATCTCTCCCGGGAATCTACCTTCTTTCAATTTTGAAAACACCTACAAAAAAATACAAATGACCAGAACGGTACAAAAACTTTTAACACCATGCGGAAGTCATCTTAAAACATTCATTGATAAGTGAGTTTAATACTAACGAACCAGTTCCCCGTTGCAGAGAACTTCAAAGGCGCCTGAGCTTTGAAGGTAAGACTGGAGAAAGTTTCCGAGAAGCCAAGTAGAAGCCATGGAACCAAACCTATTGGCCCTCAGGGAGTTGAACCAAGCAGGCGGCTGCGTGATTCCAATCATGGGGAAGACGCGATCACCCGCAACTATCATACCGATAACTCCCATCTGAGCAACCGGTACAACCTTAGCTAGGAGACGCTTTGGTGCTGGTGCTGGGTAGTTTGCGAGAACCACATCCAAACCTGGAAACTCCGTCTCTAACATCTTCTTCATGGTCACTGCTGTTCCCCTGCACATTAAAATTTTATAAAAAAAAATTCAAAATTTTTATCCCTCACTTACACATCTTAAAGGCAATGACTTCTACTACTTGAAAGACACTCATCAAAGACTAATTCGACATTAATGTATCTAACTATAACACGTCCAACGTCCATTACGACACTAAAATTACAAGAAGTAACACTGAAACAAAAAAAAAGAGATAAAAATAAAATAAAAAAGTTACTTGAAAGAACAGGAGACGCAGAAGTTGATCTCAACGGTGTTTCCATATCCAACAGCTCCTCCTAATCCACTTTGTTTCTTCTGCAAATTAGAGCAACGATCGATCCAAAGGGGCGATAATAAGTACTGAGAGATCACAAAACAAACAAACATACATACAAGAGGATTTGTACCTGAGAAAAAGGGAAATCTAGGGTTTCGGGTGTGAATCCAGCCGGACGCTGGTGGTGGTGGTGAGGGACATGCGGTGGTGGTGCCTGATGAGTAGGAGGTTTTGGAGGCGGAGGAGTGAATAGGTTGAACAGATCAGAACAAAATAAGAATATCGGTAATCCCAAGAGTATCAATTGGGCTCTGTCCATCGCCATTTTTTTCAATCTCCGATGATCTCGACTGAGTCAGAAGCGAGCAAGTAACAAAACCCGATCCAGAGTTAGACTTGGTTCGGATGCTGTTATAACGCTATCCCCCACTAGACATTAATAATAATAAAAAACTGACATAAAGCGGCTCCCACTTTTCTTTTCTATTCAATTAGGCCCAAAACTATTTAAAGTGACAATTTAATACCTCAATTCAATACCCAATCAGAAAAAAAGATCAACACATACTGGGCTTGTTAACGACCAATAACAGTCTCGGATTAATTATTGAGCTTGTTTAGAAAATACACACTCCAATGGGCTTAGCAAAAAGCCTTTTAGGGTTTTGTCAATTGCATTAGCGCTCTTTATATATGAAAGCTAATCACCTCTCTTTAATTAGAAGTAGATGTCAAAGGTTTTAGTAGCGGCGATAAAATATGTCTTTGACTCTTTGGTAGTAGATATGCAAACTCTATTAAAGTTAGGTTTTGTCTCTTGATACTCTCGAACTGAAAGTTGGCTTCATCAGATAGTCTATGCGGATATGTTCGTTCCCATACGATTCGTTCCCTTGAAGCAATACTAATCGTGTTGCTTTTGTTTTTTTTTACGTAATATCCTCCATAGTCATTCCAGCATTAGTTAAAACTGTTAATTCTAGTTTGATGCTGTTGATTAGGGACTAGGGAGCATAGCTTGAGCAACTACATGTCTTTTTTAGGTTATATCTGTTTGTTTTTTATTTATATAGTGGGTAAAACAGTGATGAGTCAATTTGCAGACCTGTAATGATTGCGGTAATGATCGCACTTCAGTATGAACATCTAAGGGACTGAGTTCTTCCTACTTTATATCTAATGTTTTAATAGTTATCAATGCCTTGTTATGTAGGCAGTGTTTGTTTGTTAATCTGGTGAAGCCGTTGAGATATAATTGGTTTTCTCGGTGTTTGACGTAAAATCTTCTCGACTAGGAGTAGGACCACCGTTCAAGGCTTCTGTCTTTTTTTTCATAGTTTTATTTTCTTTAAATTAAGAGGGGATGATGTGTATGATGAGAACAAATATGAAAAACAGTTATCCCTGGCTGAGAGGATTTAATCCCGCTGATGATTCATTTGTAATCTGACACATCAAATACCTATTTATCTCAGTTTTATTTTGTACTTATTGACTTCAATTTGTTTATACTTGTTGACAATGAAGAAGGTTTTAAAAATCATGGGTGAGTCATTTATCTGAAATGCAGCGTGAAGTGGCTAATTGTGCACGATTGACATTTCAGTTTAAACATAATATGCTTTTATATTTTGGCCGTCAATGGGTTATGATAAAAGCAAAGAATTTCAGCAAATAACTTTTATCTTAAAAGTAAAAGAAATATAAAGTTTAGGGCCCAAACAAATTTATATGATCCCTAAACCCAAAATTTGACCCGCAATTAAACATTTTCTATCTCTTGCCTTGCCATCATTATTTTTAAAACCGAACCGGCTAGCGAACCGGAAATATTTTGGATCATGGGTCATTGTGGTTTGACCAAGTTCGATTGGGTTTGAACCGGGTTTGATTGAGTTAAAATAAATTCAATATATACTATTTTGAATTTGCATATTCTTATAAAAATAAATCATATCAAATAAAATATTTCAATAACTATAATATTTAGAAAAATTAAAAAATTAACAAACTGAAAATATAACAAAAGTAATAAAACAATTTAATAATTCAAATCCAAAATCAAAAAGAAAAAAACTAAAACACATTTAAACTTTATTTTCTAGGTCTTTATCACTCTAAATCTTCATCACCTTAACAAAATATATATATACACATTAGTTTAAATTTTAAAGTTTATATTTTGAAATAAAATTAAAAATTATACCATGATCGAATTCTTCGCCATCTTTAGGATATTCTTTAAGAAGTCTATCTTCTGATTCATAAAAATCAAGTTTCCCTTTTCCTTCTTTAATCTGAAATCCTATTTTATTTTTTAAAAAGAAATTTTAATTGTTTTATTAATAAAGTTTTGGTTTATTTAAGAACCATGGTTTGATCGGTTTATTGGGTCACCGGTTCCCGAGATTTTAACGGTTTAATATGGGTTTTTAACCGATTTAATTTTAGTTGGATCTGACATTAACCCAACCCTGATTTGTGTCCGGTTCGCGGTTGAACATGGTCCGATCGCCGGTTCGGTCCGGGTTTAAAAACACTCCTTGCCATTTAAATTCCTCTGTCCAAAAATATTAATAGAACACAATTAAACATTTTCGAGGTGTTCCTCCCTTGAATAATTGTATGTTTTAATATGTCATCTTCATAATATTATTAGTAGGTGAATGTACGATACTTAATTCAAGATGTAGAAGTAATTTATTTATTGTGTACTTCAAATTGCATGTGGTAGTCAAATATTATTCATTTTTCATTAGGTGGGAAGAATAAACATTAGCATGCAAAGAAAAGGTGAAAAGATAAAAAAGGAATAAAGGCTAAAAATTAACGCTCAAAATAAGGAGTCTGTGCTGTTTGTAACTGCAACTTCAAACCTTATTTTATGGGAAGAAGAGTGACTTTTGGTCAACAAAGTTCTTATAGTCCCCTCCTCACCGATCTTCATTTATGTCTTTCCCCTGACTGCCATTTTCATTTTCTTATAACTATCGGCAAAACAATTACTATCGCCACTAAATACTCTACGTTAACCAAAAATAATCATAAAATATAAAACATGTTTGACTAGTAATGTATAAACTGAAAAATAGGAAGCGTTGTTTCTGTAGTCTGTACTAAAAAAAAAAGTCATGGGGATTTGTTATTTTTGGAGTAAACCCCGTTACCTTGACGAGTCATTTAATTTTAAAGACTTGACCCTTCTCGGTTCCTCCTGGCTAGATCCTGTGAGAACATCGAATACATTACTATTTAACAATTAAATATAGTACAGATTGGTTAATGGAGAAACGTGTAAAGATGTTTACTAGAAGTAGTTGCATAGGCATAGCGTTCCTCGTCTTCTACTTTTGCTTTATATTCACGTAAATTCTTCTTCGATCTCTCCCTACTTACCTTCTTTTCTAAGCTACCTTTCATGTGACCTCCACTACCCACTTCTCTTCTTTTAGTATATCGTGTTCCCTTTCTTTATTTTCCTACCTTGCCTGTATTTTTTTTTGGACAAAACCTGTAATTTAGATGACAAAAAAAAGAAGACAAAACCTGTAATTTACTCTTGCCACTACAAATTTGATGTTCAGAGATTGATTCATAGTAATCAAAGTCTAGTCATGGACAAAACGCTAATCAAACATTCATTTTGATCTCTAAATTTTAAATATAATATATATATATATAGAATTGTAAAAGTATTTTTTTATTAAATACTTATATAACTCCATACCAGTCTAATGCATTGTATGAGTCTAAACCTTAGATTGATTCATAGCACAGAGTTGTAGAGATATGCATACAAAAACAAACCCCACCCGTCTCTTAAACTCACAACCTCCACTCTATTATTTGGTTGCAACCACAACACACTAAAAGACAAAACCCACAACCATTCCCTGCAACTGCAAGTACTTCTACTGCACATTTCATCAATATTCAAAACCAGGATATATATCAATAATATAACATGACTTACTTTTCACAATGTCTTTTGAATATCTTTCAGACTATTAAATTATGTGGGTTTGTATTTGTATATAGATAATGAAAACGACTAATATGTTTATTTTAAATCTTTTTGTTTGTTCTCAATATATACATATTCGTCTATAGCATTTATACGTACTTTTGATTTTCCCCATGTACAAATCACTTTACACGTATATAAATCAAATCAACCCTCCATCAAATAAAGAAATCACGTTGATCCAAGAAACAGAAAAAAATAAGAGCTCTCTCCGAAGTCATAAACACTATGAGAGAAGGACAAGGATCAATGAGTAGGAGAAGCAGTCTCTCGAGTTTCCTCAGAGTCTTATCTTCTTACAACTCCAATGTCCTCTTGGCTGCTCTCGTCTTCCTCCTATTAGTCGTCCTCTTCGTCTTGCTTCTCCATTTCTACGCCCGCTATTTCTGGTCACACTCCGACCAAGAATTCTCCTCCGCTCGACGCCGCCGTAGTAGAAGAAGAAGAAGAACCGTTACAAGAATCATACCTCCAGTTCCACTAGGAGGTTTAGACGGTGGAGTTTCTCCTTCTCCTTCTGCTGCTGCTGCAACGAGCGATGACAAAGGTTTGGATTCTTCAGTGATTTCTTCGATTCCTTTGTTCGTGTACGAGGATGACGAGAAAGACGAAGAAGAAGAAGATGAATGTGTGATATGTCTTGGTTTGTGGGAAGTGGGAGATGTCGGAAGAAAGTTGAGAAGTTGCGGACATGCGTTTCACGTTGAGTGTATAGACATGTGGCTGTCTTCTCACTCTACTTGTCCTCTCTGTCGATCCCCTGTTCTTTCCGTCTCCGATCAAGACAACCTCAAACCGGCCATCAACTACGAAAATGATGGAGTGGAAGAAGAAGAAAGATCAGAGGTTACTCTTCAGATGTTTCCAGCCGGAGGAGATGAGAACGTCGTCGCCGGTGATCGGAGATTTTCACTGTCTCTTGCTGTGATGGAAGATAATCTCAAAACAGGGGTTGACGACGAAGGAGAGGTTAGAATCGAAGTATTGGATGAGGAGATAGGATCAAGAGGTGATCGGAGATCAACGTCTTCGGTGGCGTCATCAGCATCCAGTTCGTTGATGAGGATGTTGAGTAGTAGAAGTAGACCGGAGTGTAACAAGTTGTTCCCGTCGGCGACGACGCAAGATTCCTCTCCGTAACAATAAAATATACTATAAACAATTGTCTTGCAAACAGTTTTGGAAATGTAAAATAAATAAACAAATCCCTGTAGTAATTTAGTTTATTAAAGCGTTGGTTGAAGAAGCTAATGATTCTTTTTTGTCCATGCAAATCAATACTTCTGCAACTAAAAGGCAAAACCTTAAGTTCATGTATCTTAATTCTTAAAAATTGTCTTATCATTTCTATGGGATCACATGTAAAATCTACAGCTTTGATGAGATGTGACAGAATCTCAGAGGGCTACATCACTCACCTGGCAGTTGAGGTCAAAGCATCTACTGTTTTACTCATTGTTTCAAACTGTAAACTATGCTTTTTATTCTTGGCATCTTCTTCTTCTACCTTCCAAATGATTTCATATTCAGTAGGACACCATTCTTTTTGCAGTGTTATAAAGACCAGTCGTTTTCATACACATACATAGAATAAACTAAGAGATGGAGGGAGAAAACGAGTGATGAATTAAGAAAGACGTTAACTTTGTAGTGACCACAACATGTACGATATTTTAGAGTTCAATCAAAGTAAGAATTTTCCACATCAAATAAGCTGAGAGGTTGTTTTCAGATGGTCTACTTCTTTTATTAGCTTACTCTTTTATCATTTCTCGACATGACCCTGAAACCTCTCACGTTATTCAATCCAATATCCCCAAAGACAAAACCTAAACTATTCATTCTCAAATAAAGAAGATAAGGTGCAGAGATATGTGTGGTCACACAATGGGAAACCAAAAACAGGCAATGATAGATATAGCCAGTGATGAGGTTGCTAAGCTTTCTTCCAACAAGGTGAATCTACAAAGTTTATCTGATACTAGTTTGCAAGGTGAATATACCCATTGTACCCAAAGAGTCATTTCATTTCAATCTGTAGACTGACATGCCAAGGCTGATAACCTGGTGAAATAACAATATTATAAACCTCAGCTACTTACTTTTTCTCTTTTTGTGCACACTGAATATAAACCACGGATTCATACCAATCCGGTCTGAGGCAGTTACTAGCCACATTGCAGTTCAGCATAAGCCTCTCCTAGGTTGTCCTCCTTCAAGCCCTTTTCACGTTCTCTTCAAAACCAGGTGGACCACTTGCTAACTGGTTATCACTTGGGTTGCGTCGTGAGCTCCGCTTCTGGGAAGCAGTTGTGCTCCTGGTCGCCTTGGCGCGAGCCTTTCTTCCCTATTACGTAACCGCCAAAAGAAAAAACAAAAAATCAAGAACCAGACGCTCAAAAAAACAACAACACATTTTGTAGTAAGAGTATCTCTCAATAAGATCTCACCTTCCCCATGCATCTTTCCAAATGAGGAGCAAACCTCCCCGCAACGATCTGTCTCCCACAGTTCATACAGTTGAAAACTTCAGTAGCTACAGGAGGGTGACTCTGACCAAATATATCAACAACGTATTTAGTGTTGGCCTCTAGGTTGTTGCTAGGATCAGCAACCTTGGCACGAGCTTCCACTGATAACCTCAGCTCTTCTTCTACTACCTCCAAGTCTCGATCAAGCCCTAGTCTTGCTATCCGGTGACACTCGGATGCCACGTCAGCAATCACTGAGTCCACAAGATCAAGAAAAACCTGGGACGAGAGCTGATCATGGGAAGATTTATTATCCTCTGCGTTAGACATTGAATCCTCTCTCTAAACACGAGAATGCTCTGCGAAAACAAACAAATCGTAAGAAGAAGGTGACTACGATTAGAGTCTGCATCCCTATCACGAGCACTAGAAAAGCGAGTTTCCTCAGAGAAGATGAAACTCTAACAAATTCGAACCGAACAATCGAGAGGGATTTTTCAATAAAGGCGATTTCACTATCTAACAGATGAGCTCGGGGAGATTCTTAATCGATTTTTACAGAATAACGAAAATCGCAATGGAATTAGAAAGCTTACAGTTCACGGCTGAGTCGCGGCGGCGGTGAAACGGAGGAGGGAGGTAAGAAATTTTCGCCTTTTGGATCTCTCGTGAAAACTTCACTCAACGGAGAAACAAGGAATCATGAGCTGGCTACCACAGCACTAATTCTGTTGAACGGCAAGCGTTTTTTTTCTTTAACATATCAAAACGGCACGATGTTCGTTAACGCGGGGTCCTCCTCGTGTCGTACGTAATTTGGGTTATAATATGTATGAAAAGCCCATCTTTGGTTCATTTAACTCTCGATCGGCTTGTGTAACTTGGTTTTGAGGTAACCTGTAATGGTAACTTCGACGATGGAAGCCTTAAGTTGGCGAGTGACTTCCCTTCATAAGAGACAGACACTACACGACGCATGGTGAGATCTTGACCATACTTGTTGTTATAAGCTTCACCGTTTTTCTCTTGTTGCTTCCTTGTATGAAGCGCCTTACACTCACCAGTCCCACTTGACAGAAACAGAAACAGGACAGTCTTGAAATTTAGCAAAAACATTAATAATATTTTGTATTTTTACACTTCATATAAATCTATGTTTATGTATTAACTTTCAGAATTTTGGATGCCTAAAGCCAATGTTTCAATGAGCTATGTACAAGACCGGCTTTGGCTCTGGTGAGAAGACGCTTCTTTAGAGTGTAAGAGTTGCTTTCAAAATAGCCACAGGTCAAACCAACAACAAACAAGCATATGTATTGAGTTTCTAGTAGAAATCGTAGAAGCATAGTGTCACTATATTCTACACTACATTACAACAGTGCACCCAACTGCAGTTACAGCTGAAAAAATAAGATCGTCTACAGAAACAACAACAACAACAATATGAGGTTATTCACTAACAAGTGGGAACTAAGAATGTAGATTTACTTCAGAGGCAGTCAAACTCGATGACTCTGTAGTTGATGATACAGGGGAAGAGACTCAGTGCTGCTATTAGAAGAGTAGAGTACCGAGCAAGGCAGAGGTTAAGGAAACAGTGAGATTGTCGTCAATGTCGGTGCTTATGGGGAGTGATTCCACAAAAGCCGATGCTATAGAGATGATGAAGAAGCGAATAATCATATCCCACCCGCTATTCTGGATGTAACCAAATGAAGCAAAGTAGTACATATACGCAACGGATGCTGAGAACCCTGCGATGGCCATCCCAATGCTACCAGCTACTGACTTGTTTCTGTTGTAAGGAAGCTTCTCTGTTCCAAGCCGCCTCCCAACAATGTCAGCCATGCCTTTAAACATAATGTAAGGACAAAAGAGTGTATAGGACGTCATCATCCAATGGATTCAACTTGACAATACAAAAAAGGTTGAAAAAATATTACTGAAATAGAAACAGAGCTAAGCTGTACGTACCATCTCCAGCACAGAGGTTGCATATCACTGCAATGGCTATTGGAGATGTCTTCCAATAGAAGATACACGCCGATGTGATGGAGAGTGCATAATAAAGCGGTCCCTTGAGTAGTTCCCTGACAATCCATAGACACTTTGTGAAATGACAAAAAGAAGATATTATGTGCAGGTATTATGTCAGAAAAAAAAAACACACAGGTAAACCTGCGATCACCGTGTCTGCTCATAGACTTGATAGTTCCTTCGTCTTGGTAGACACCAAGGCCCAGGAGCAGCATCCTTATTATATTAAGTCCAGGTATAAGAGAAGCAAAAAGCGCTCCTTGGAGTCCAGAACTGAAATAATAGATGGTTGTAGTTGAGTGAAGTGATAGAAGAGCCAAAGATGCAGTGGTCAAATTGGATTAAATGTTTGATAGGAAGTAAGTATTACCTGAAGAGCGGCCAGCAAAGCATAAAAACAAGGCCAATGTTTATGTGCACAAGCTTCCTGATGAGTTTCTGGCAAAAAAAAAAAAAGAATCATGAAAATGGTATTGGTCAGTCACATATTATGCCTAAAAAAACCAAGTCCTTACTCTGTTCTGTCCTAAAGCAGAGACAAGACAAGACTACGTATTAATTGGCTATTACAGAACAAAGCACAAAGGACTTATCACATCATACAGAGTCAACTACGTTTATAAACGTAAGAGGTAAATATATATGTGACCTGGTCCAAGATGCCGCGCTTGCCAATCTCTCCCCAGAAACCGAGGCACGAGAAAGCGACGACGCCGGAGATTCCGGTGGCGCAGACATCTGAGAGTACTGTGTTTTCCGGAAACATTAGGGCGGCGAGTGGAGACGTTAGACTCCGAGGATGATACGTGGAGGTTGTTGATTTAAAACTTGTCGCGATTCGAAGATTCAGGAACCGTGGAATCCGAGAGAAGAAGCAAGGGACGGCGAGAGAGGAAGAGGATGAAGAAGAGTCAACGGCAAGCGGAGATGATGAAATGAGAGAGAAGCTCTTCTTTGTATACATTTTCTCTGCAAATCCCAACGAACAACCTTTTTCTAATCTAATAGGTGTACTATTTCAATTGCATTAAATAAACGTACTGATTGGTTGTTAGTTACCGCTGAAGCACACAAAAGTTTGGTAGTACATTATTTATTTCCCTAAAAGGTGTGAATTGTTTTGTTTTGTTTTCTCTTCGAAGAGTGTTTGTGGGGCAATCTAACGATTTTTACTGTTTACAAAATTAATTAATAACATAAATTCTTATTAAATGAATCGAGATTAGTGACTGGAACTCAGCAGCAGAGCAGCTTAGTTCATGTGTTTTAGAAAGGTCCATCATCATTCGGATTTTTCAAGTGATATTGAAACAATACTTGTTTAGAACCAAACAAATTAGAGAAAGAACAAAAATAAACGAAGAGACTCACATAATGGCTATTAAATTTTGATAAAAGACACTCACATAAATTTTGATAGAGACACTTGTTTCTTTCTTGGTCACTCAAAACTTCTATGGCGCGGATGGAGTTAGTGAGATGCAAAAAATGGATTTGGTTAGTTTCAAAAAAAAAAGCAAATGGATTTGGTTTTGTCTCTCATCATTACCATTTCCCTGGCTCTTCCGTTTACTGGGAGCTGCAGTAGCCATGTTTACAGCAGCAGGAGTGATTTCCCTGAGGGCTTCGCTTTCGGCTCCGGTGCTTCGTCTTATCAGGTCCGTTATTTCGGTTCAGCTTGTAACTCTAGAGAAGAAAATAAAATGTTTAATGGTTTCTGACAGTGGGAAGGTGCTGCTGATGAAGACGGGAGAAAGCCGAGCATCTGGGATACCTTCGTTCATTCTCGTAAGGCCTTTTTTTGGTGTTTAGATTTTTGTTAGAACGATTCTTTTTTACCAAATGTTTTTACTGAGTATTGTTACATCAATGGGAAAAGTATCTAAACAAAAGTCTAAAAAACGACCTATGATGGGATGATGCATGAAACAGAAGCACAGAACTAAATATTACACACGGTCTGATTACATATATTTCTGTTTTAATTCTATTTATCTCATAACTAGAAAAACAATTCTTTTGAGCCTATTTTGGAAGTTCAGTAAAACAAAAAATATATTATTTTATTGAACTTGGCAGGTAACTTAGATAATGGAGACATAGCATGTGATGGGTATCACAAGTACAAGGTTCTTTCTTCCTTCTTTTTACCAAAAGCCTCCTTCTGGTAAAGTACTAGTTCTACTTTTTGTCATGACATCAAAGATTTTTCTCTTTTTGCTTTTTAAATGTGCAGGAAGATGTGCAGCTCATGGTGGAAACTGGCTTAGATGCCTTCAGATTCTCCATCTCTTGGTCCAGGCTTATACCAAGTATGTTGTCTTCTTCTGTCCCTAATATTTTATTACATCAAGTTTATAATCAGCTATACCCTCGTTAATTAGATGGAAGAGGTCCTGTTAACCCAAAGGGTCTCCACTTCTACAAGAGTTTCATCCAACAACTTGTAACCCACGGTAACACCCCTTCTTCATATTCACTCAGAAACTCTTTGCACTCTGCTGGGTTTGGTTTAAAGTAAACTTACTACAGGAATTGAACCACATGTTACACTCTACCACTATGATCATCCTCAGGCTCTTGAGGATGACTATGGAGGATGGCTCAACCGCACAATCATGTAAGCTAACAAAACAACCCGGCATTACACTTAGCTTCTTCTTATACTGATCTGAAAAAAATATATTGAAAAACCGATGGGATTCTAAAGAATATATTTAATAACTTGATGTTATTGGTATCTGTCTTTGCAGCAAAGACTTCACTGCTTATGCAGAAGTTTGCTTCAGAGAGTTTGGGAATCACGTCAAATTCTGGACCACGATCAACGAGGCTAATATATTCACCATTGGAGGTTACAACGATGGGATAACTGCGCCTGGTCGTTGTTCTAGAAACTGCATGTTAGGGAACTCTTCCACTGAACCATATATAGTAGGCCATAACTTGCTTCTTGCACACGCCTCTGCTTCAAGATTGTATCAACAAAAGTACAAGGTAGACTTGCTTATACATGTATATGATTTTATGACGAAGAAGCAACATATTACATATAATATGCAGGATATACAGAGAGGTTCTGTCGGCTTTGGCTTATTTGCAATGGGGTTCTCTCCTTCTACAACCTCCAAGGATGATGAAATTGCAACTCAAAGAGCCAGAGATTTCTACTTTGGCTGGTGAGTTACAGAGTTAGTGTCATGCAAAAACGTTGTAAAAAAATAAAAATCTTCCAAATTTGGGAAGATATACAATTTCTTATTCTGAGAAAAATAAGGCTGCATGCACACTTTCTAATCCAGGATGCTTGGGCCTCTTGTATACGGAGGCTATCCATATGTAATGAGAAGAACCATTGGATCAAGACTGCCAGATTTCTCAGAGGAAGAATCAGAACTAGTTAAAGGCTCCTCTGACTTTGTAGGAATCACTCACTACAATGCAGCTATTGTCACAAACATCAAACCTTATTTTTCAGGATACTCAGATTTCTACTCAGACACTGGCATAACTTTGACATGTAGGAATCAAATCCTTACATCTTTTTTTTTTGACATATCTATAACAAAACAAACCTTTACTGATGATCATGTTTTCTTCCTTTTACTGCTTGGGACAACAGACCCTTGTAATGATTCATCTACCGGGGTAAGATTTCAATTATGGCTACTAAATACAGATGCAAAACTCCTTTAGCTATATATAATGTCAAGTCTTTTCTTAGTTGCTTTTGGACACATGTGATGATACTCCATGGGCTATGGAAGGTGTCCTGGAGTATATAAAGCAGAGCTATGACAATTCTCCTGTCTACATTCTTGAGAATGGTCTCACTCTCTTCTCTTTCTCTCTCGTTTTTCATGTCTCAGTCTGCTTAAACTCTCTTCTTAATGCAAACTTGTAGGTAAATCGATGAAGGGAGATTTTCAGCTGCAACAGAAAGACACACCAAGAATCGACTACTTACAGGCTTACATTGGTGCTGTGCTCAAAGCCGTTAGGTAAGTAAATTGTTTCTTACTGCATCTTCTTTTTTTTCTCTTTCTCTTGTCCATGTGAATGTGATAAAGGAAGAAAAGACATGACTACTGTAACGTGTAGGAATGGATCAGACACGAGAGGCTACTTTGTATGGTCATTGATGGATTTGTACGAGTTACTTGACGGATACGGTTCTGCCTTTGGGTTGTACTATGTGAATTTCAGCGATCCTCAACGCAAGAGATCTCCAAAACACTCTGCTCATTGGTACTCTGCATTTCTCAAGGACGACATTACCTTCCGTGATTCACAAGGCATCACGCAATTGCAAAGCAACATCTCTTCTTTCTAGCAGCTCCATTAGAGCAGCTCCATCAGTTACATACCATAAGAGTTTCAAAAAGAAAAAAAATTAATAATACTATAATTACATAATTTTGTTTTAATTATTCTTTATCAGATGAAATATTAGATGATTGACAAATGTTACTTGAGTTTGCTAATGAGTTCTACAAAGTTGGCTAATGAGTTCTAACAAACATGCTCTAAGGGTGCTCAGCTAGCTTCACCGTTTTCCTCTTGTTGGTCGTGTTGCTTCCTTGTCTGAAGCGCCTTACACTCGCCACTTGACAGAAACAGAAACAGCAGTCTTTAAAATTTAGGAAATCATAGATAATTTAGTAAAAAATATTTTTATATTTTTGTACACTTTAGAAATCTATATTTATATTTTAACTTTCAGAATTTTAGATGGATAAAGCCAATTATGTTTCAGTTAGCTCGGCTCTGGTGAGAAAAAAGCTTCTTAGAGCGTAAATAGCCACATGCCAAACCAACAACAAACAAGCATGTGTTAAGTTTCTAGTAGAAATTGTAGAAGCATAGTGTCACTATATTCTACACTACATTACAACATTCCACCCAACTGCAATTACAGCTGGAAGAAAAAAAAATCGTCTACATCAACAACAACAACAACAACAACAACAATAATGGGGTTGATTCACTAACAAGTGGGGACTAAGAATGTAGTTTTTTTACTCCACCACAGAGGCAATCAAGCCCTACGGCTCTGTATTTGATGATAACAAGAGACTCAGTGCTGCTGTTAGAAGAGTAGAGTACCGAGCAAGGCAGATGTTAAGGAAACAGTGAGATTGTCATCAATGTCGGTGCTTATAGGGAGTGATTCCACAATAGCCGATGCTATAGAGATGATGAAGAAGCGAAGAATCATATCCCACCCACTGTTCTCAATGTAACCAAACGAAGCAAAGTAGTACATATACGCAACGGATACTGAGAATCCTGCGATAGCCATCCCAATGCTACCAGCGATTGATTTGTTTCTGTTGTAAGGAAGCTTTTTTGTTCCAAGCCGCCTCCCAACAATGTCAGCCATACCTTTTTTAAAAATAATGTGAGGAGACAGGAGTGTGTAAATACAAAAGTTGCTACAAAACAAAAAAGAGAGTCAAGCTGTACGTACCATCTCCTGCGCAGAGGTTGCATATCACTGCAATGGCTATTGGGGATGTCTTCCAATAGAAGATACATACCAATGTGATTGAGATTGCATAATAAAGCGGTCCCTTGAGTAGTTCCCTGCGATCTCCGTGTCTGCTCATAGACTTGATAGTTCCTTCGTCTTGGTAGACTCCAAGGCCCAGGAGCAGCATCCTTATTATATTGACTCCAATTATAAGAGAAGCGAAGAGCGCTCCTTGGAGTCCAGAACTGATATAATTGATGGTAGTTGAGTTAAGTGATGAGCCAATCAAATTGGATAAATGTTTGATAGGAGAGAGGTATTACCTGAAGAGTGGCCAGCAAAGCGTAAAAGCAAGGCCAATATTTATGTGCACAAACTTCCTGATGAGTTTCTGACAAAACAAAAATCATGAAAATGGTATTTGTCAGTCACAAAAAAAAAAAACAAGTCCTTACTCTGTTCTGTCTAAGTCCTAAAGTAGAGACAAGACTGCATATTGGCTATCACTGAACAAAGCACACTTATCATTACAGATTTAACTAAATGAGTGGTGATGCTTGTAGTCTACGTATAAATGTAAGAGTGTCAGTGTGACCTGGTCGAAGATGCCGCGCTTGCCAATCTCTCCCCAGAAACCGAGGCACGAGAAAGCGACGACGCCGGAGATTCCGGTGGCGCAGACATCTGAGAGTACTGTGTTTTCCGGAAACATAACGGCTTGTTGATCTGAAGGCTAGTCGAGATTCCAAGAGTTCGATGGCTAGAGACGAAGAAGAAAAAAAAAGTCAACAACAACAACAAGAGGAGGAGGAAATAAAATAATAGAGGGAGTTTGCTCTTACAACATTTTTCTGCAAATCCCAACGACAAAACTACATTTCATCAATATTTTAAAGAGTGAATGTGTGATATACCCCCAACGGAGGTCCAAATTAGAGAAATACCCATGATGTGACATAAATGCAAAACATGATGACTTTTATGACTTGAATGGACAAAATTACCCTTACTTTGTTATTCAAAATTTGTTAGCGAGTTAACATATTTTTAACATGATATAAAAATTGTTAGCAAATTAACAAAATTTTAACATGCTACAAATTTTGTTATCGGGTTACGTCTATTTATTAACGTGTTAAACAAATCACTAACAAACAGGTTAGCATGTTAACAATGCTAGTATCATAAAAATACATATATTAACCGTTAATCAATTATCTATCAAATAGCCGTAAACCTATTTGTAACAGCTAATACTCTATGTATCCGTTACAAATTCATTAAAATATAATAATAACGGGTAAATAATGAAATAGCTGCTAACTTACATAAAATCTAAATAAAAGAATGTATATTTCAAGATATGAAATTGAAAATAATAGAATTATTATGAGATAATAACATTAGCAATATGAATGTCAAAAGAATCAGAGTAAAAATTAGAGATTTATGGTGAAAAAATGAAAGCATAAATATGATATGTGTGAAAGATAAAAAGATAAGAAGATAGGGAAGAAAAGAGAGAGAGAATGATATAAGGATAAAATGGTCCGGTTTTTGGATCTTGAAAACTGAGGATAAATCGCCAATTATAGCTCGGTTTAAGGACAATCCCACCAATTTCTGTATTTTAAATGCATTAAATTAATTTTTGAAAATTGTTGCTGAAGCACACAGAGTTTGTTTGGGTTGCTGATGAAATATTTATTTATTTCCCGAAAAGGTGAAATTCGTTTTTTTGTCTTTTTCTTTCCTTTCAAACAGTATAAGAGGCAATCTAACGACTTTTACTGTGTGTTTTTTTTTAGTTTAAGTTCTTAATAACCTAATGATATTTCAATGAATTATTAATAAGATCACATTTTTAACACATTAATCTTCTTAATTAATTTAGGATTTAAAATGGAATCTGATTTCTCTTCTTTCTTGGATTCTTCTAGGCTTCTTTCTTGATGGTATCCTCTCAAGTCTCAATATACTGAGCTTAACTTAGTAAAAGAGATCACTAAAAACAAGTAGTTTCTGATTATTTTTTATAGATGCAACGAATTAAGAAAACTTCTTTTAGTTAAGTGAACTCCTATTTGTTCAACTATGGATATATTTAAAGAGAATATGAAAGAAACACTTGTCTAGTTCTTGGTCACTCAAACTATTGGAGTAGGGCGAAAAGACAAAGGAGAGCCAAATGGATTGGGTTTTGTCTCTTACTATTACCATCATCCTATTCCTGGCTCTCCCTTTTACTGGGAGATGCAGTCATGTTTACAGCAGGAGTGATTTCCCTGAGGGCTTCTCTTTCGGATCTGGTGCTTCTTCTTATCAGATTCGATATTTTGTTTCCTACTCGCAGTCTGCTTTTATTCTAATTAATCGAGAATTCGATTTATTAGAACAAAAGCAGAAAATATGAGTGACATGATGGGATGACGCATGAAACAAAATCAATATTACATATTTAAGTTTTAAGTAAAGTTATTGGCTTAGTAAGCCTTAAACCTCATTATAATTAAAAATAAACTCTTTAAGCCTATTTTGGAAATTCAGTAAAACAAAAAAAAATATTTTGTTGAACTTGACAGGTAACTTAGATAATGGAGACATAGCATGTGATGGCTATCACAAGTACAAGGTTCTTTCTTTTTTTTTTTCTAACAAAAGCCTCTCTGGTAAAAGTACTAGTTCTACTTTGTTGTCTTCACGTCAGAGATTCTTTTTCTTCTTTGCCTTTTTGAATGTTTCAGGAAGATGTGCAACTCATGGTGGAAACTGGCTTGGATGCTTTCAAATTCTCCATTTCTTGGTCCAGGCTTATACCAAGTATGCTTTCTTCTTGAGTCCCTAATATTTTTACAACTAAAAGAGATCAAGTTTATAATGAGCTATACCCTCATTTCTTAGATGGAAGAGATCATGTTAACCCAAAGGGTCTCCAGTTCTACAAGAGCTTCATCCAAGAACTTGTAACCCACGGTAACACCTTACCTACCTTGTTCATATAAGCAACTCTTTGCAATTCAATCTCCCCGCGGTGTACTCTGTTGAGTTTGGTTTTAGCTCCTACTAGGTGAACTATAAAAGTAAACTTACTACAGGAATTGAACCACATGTTATACTTTACCACTACGATCATCCTCAGGCTCTTGAGGATGAATATGGAGGCTAGCTCAACCCCACAATCATGTAAGCAAACAAAAAAAACTGCCATTTACTTAGCTTCTTGTACTGGTCCTCAGGCTCTTGATGTTATTGGTATCTGCCATTGCAGCAAAGACTTCACTGCTTATGGAGACGTTTGCTTCAGAGAATTTGGGAACAACGTCAACTTCTGGGCCACAGTCTACGAGGCTAATATATTCACTATTGGAGGTTACAACGATGGGATAACTGGGCCTGGTCGTTTTTCCAGAAACTGCTTGTTAGGGAACTCTTCAACTGAACCATATATTGTAGGCCATAACTTGCTTCTTGCACACGCCTCTGCTTCAATATTGTATCGAAAAGTACAAGGTAGACTTGACTGTATATACATGTATGTAGTATTTTACAAATGTGAGTTTATGACGAAAAAGCAACATATTACATCTGATGTGCAGGATATGCAGGGAGGTTCTATCGGCTTTGGCTTGTTTGCAATAGGGTTTTCTCCGTCAACAAGCTCCAAGGGTGATGAAATGGCAGCTCAAAGAGCCAGAGATTTCTACTTGGGCTGGTGAGTTAGAGTACACAAGGTGTAACAAAATGTTTCAAGCTGGTCAAGATCTCCTTTTGCTGAGAGAAATAAGGCTGCATGCACTTTCTAATCCAGCTAAATACAAAAAGAAATCTCACTCACATAACACCCCAAATTGCAGCTAAACCGTTTTATTATTATGTTTTTCTAAAAATGAATCGGACTAAGAACAACTTGTTGATTGTTTTATTTTGTTTTCTACTTTTCACAAAAAAAAAAAAAAAAATTGTGAATGAACCTTTTTCTTTCTTTATTGAGTTATTAAATAATGATAGAGACAGTTGTCTACTTCTTCGTCACTCAAACTTGTCTGGCGCGTGTAAAGAGTTAGTGAGTGATAGGATAAGAGGGTCTACTTATTAGAAAATAATATCTCCACGAACATGGAGCAAAAAGGAGAGAGGAAGAACGACATGGATTGGGTTTTGTCTCTCGTCATCATCACCATTTCCCTGGCTCTCCCTTTACATGTGAGTTGCAGCGATGTCTACAGCAGGAGCGATTTCCCTGAGGGCTTCGCTTTCGGCTCTGGTACTTCTGCTTATCAGGTTCGACCTTTCTCGCTAGCTTTCTTTCTACTCGGAACCTGATCTTGTTTGATTGAAATGCTTGGTGTTGTCTTTTTAAGTGGGAAGGGGCTGCTGCTGAAGACGGGAGAAAGCCGAGCGTCTGGGATACTTTCGTCCACTCTCGTATGCCTTTTACTTCTTTTTTTTTTTTTTTCTGTTTCTTAAGTTTATAATCCAAACCCTTGTGATTGTGTGATTGTGGCAGCTCAACAGAAGATTGATTGTTTTTTCTTTTCTGAACTTGGCAGGTAACTTAGATAACGGAGACATAACATGTGATGGTTATCACAAGTACAAGGTTCTTTCTTTTTCTTTCTTACCATATATGTCTCTATCTCCTTAAGTACTAGATTTACTTTGTTGTCAGCACATCCAGGGTTTTTTATTTTCTTTTCGCTTTTTAAATGTACAGGAAGATGTGCAGCTCATGGTGGAAACTGGCTTGGATGCTTTCAAATTCTCCATCTCTTGGTCCAGGCTTATACCAAGTATGTTGCCGGTTTCTGTTTTTTCTTATTACCTGGTCGACGCTAATACTCTCATTAATTAATTAGATGGAAGAGGTCCTGTTAACCCAAAGGGTCTCCAGTTTTACAAAAACTTCATCCAAGAGCTTGTAACACACGGTAAGACCTTACTTTCTTCATATCTACTAGTAAGCAACTCTTTTGGTTTTATTTCCTACGAGTTAGAGACTTAAGTAAACTTATCACAGGAATTGAACCACATGCTACACTCTTCCACTACGATCTACCTCAAGCTCTCGAGGATGACTATGGAGGCTGGCTAAACCGCACTATCATGTAAGCCAAGCTAACATTAAAAAAAAAAAAAAAGCGGCATTTTGTTTAGCATCTTCTTACACTGATCTCTGAAAGAAAGAGGCAGCTCTAAAAACGTTTTGCTGTAAATTATGTAGTGAAGACTTCACTGCTTATGCAGACGTCTGCTTCAGAGAGTTTGGGAGTCACGTCAAATTCTGGACCACCATCAACGAGGCTAATATATTCACCATTGGAGGTTACAACGATGGGATAACTGGGCCTGGTCGTTGTTCCAGAAAATGCTCGTCAGGGAACTCTTCAACTGAACCATATATTGTAGGCCATAACTTGCTTCTTGCACACGCCTCTGCTTCAAGATTGTATCGACAAAAGTACAAGGTAGACTTGACTATACATGTTTTAACATATATTACATAACCCTCTCTTGGCCGACGAAGGAGCAACATGTTACATACAATGTGCAGGATATGCAAGGAGGTTCCGTTGGCTTAAGCTTGTATGCAATAGGGTTTTCTCCTTCAACAAGCTCCAAGGATGATGAAATGGCAGCTCAAAGAGCCAGAGATTTCGACTTGGGCTGGTGAGTGTGGCTACAAACGGTTCCAAAAACATCTTTCAACATTAGCCAACATAACCAGTGTCTTATGCTGAGAAAAAAATAATAATAATCTGCACTTTTAAATCCAGGATGCTTGCGCCTCTTACATTGGGAGACTATCCATATGTAATGAGAAGAAGCATTGGATCAAGACTGCCAGATTTCTCAGAGGAAGAATCAGAGCTAGTTAAAGGCTCCTCTGACTTTATAGGAATCATTCACTATCTTGCAGCTATTGTCACAAACACCAAACCTTATTTTCCAGGATACTCAGACTACTACTATGACACTGGCGTAACTTCGTCATGTATGGAATCAAAAATCTTAAATCTTTTATTTTCTATCCTGATATATTGTAGTATTTTATTTTGCTGATCATATCTTCTTCGTTTTACTGCATGGGAGGACAGACACTTGTAATATTACAACTTCTCAAGTAAGAGTGTTTGTTGAGTCTACCAAAAATTCAGATACAAAATTCTTTATACTATCAAAGTCTTTCTTACTTGTTTTATTTTTATTTGGACAAGTGTTCTGTTACTCCATGGGCTTTAGAAGGTGTTCTGGAGTATATAAAGCAGAGCTATGGCAACCCTCCTGTCTACATTCTTGAGAATGGTCTCATTCTCTTCTCTGATGTCTCTTCTTCTCTCTAGTTCTTTTGTCTTAATATGCTTGGTTCTCTCCCAATGCAAACAAATAGGTAAAACGATTAAGGGGGATTTTCAGCTGCAACTAAAGGATACACCAAGGATTGAGTACTTACATGTTTACATGGGTGCTGTGCTCAGTGCCGTTAGGTAAGCAAAGTGTTTCTTACTGCATCTTCTTTTCTCTCTCTGCCGATGTGATAAAAGAAGATATACAATTTACTATTGTAACGTGTAGGAATGGGTCTGACACGAGGGGATACTTTGTATGGTCACTGATGGATGTATATGAGTTACTTGGCGGATACGGTAAAAGCTACGGATTGTACTATGTTAATTTCAGTGATGCTCATCTCACGAGATCTCCAAAACTCTCTGCTCATTGGTACTCTGCTTTTATCAAGGGTGACGCCACCTTTCTTGGTTCTCAAGGCATCTCGCAATTGCAAAGCAACTTCTCTTCTTCCTCTTTGTAATCTTTATGTGCTTATATTTGCTTACTGAGTTGGGCATATACGCATATTAAGAAATTAAAACTTTTCATGAATACTTTTCAGGATTAATAATTCAGTAACTGCATATTAGAAAAAAGATATAAAATGTGATTTAGATTCCCTAACATGGGTTGACAAAACCACAGATTTCAGGTAGTTAATTTTGGTCTTTGATGTGGTTTAAGTTGATTAGTTATGATTGCATAGAATTGTGAGACTAACAACACTCTCAACAACAAAGACTCTGGCATGACACAGTGAATCACCTTTCTATATTTAGAAGCAAAAATAAACTAGACATGAGGAAGCCAGTTGCTTCAGTTAGACTTAAACGTCTAGAGACCCGGGAAGAACCAACGAGCATCGGAAAACGAATGGAGGAGAAAAACACATCGAGGCAAGGTCTCAATCTCGCGGGTGGTGAGATCAAACACAAATATATGGTCAGGATTCTTTTCTTCCATCATCGAGGCCACTGAAGTAGATTGAGTTCCTCTTGATCTCTGGAACGTCTTTGGCTACAACAGTGATACCCATGTCTATTATCAACGCCTCATCGCCCAGAGAGTCGACTACTTCCCAAGTAAGCTCAACTGGGTGCATCTTGTAGACGAGAAAGAGCCATCGTTTGGACTTCTGCAACACGTTAACTACCTTCAAAACTTGTCTAGAGACTGTACTAACTGCAATGTATAGCCTGCTGTCAACATACTCTTTCAGATACAACTCTTCTTCTTTCAGATACAACTCTTCGTCGCCTGTGCTGAGGAAATCCCAAAAGGCATACTCAACCGGAGGATAATTATTTTCTTCAAAGACTTGTTGTGGTTCCTCTCCAGAGAAAGACCAAACCTTGACAGGATAGCTGTTTAACGACGAGCGTAGAGCTTTTGGGATGTGTGTTCGTATACCATTTGTTTGTAGCCCCCTTCCCCAAAACGTCGCCACGAGTGGTTCCCATTCTTGGTAAAGATAGGGCAGTCCATTACACACACAACTAAGTAATCTTTGGTTCTATCGTCTATCCAAAGACAAGCTACTAGGTCTCCGGGTCGTTGGTATAGAGCGTAATCCGTAGTTGGTAAATCAATCCTCTCACCGGTCAAGGGATTCAAAATATAGAGATCCAACGAGTGTAGGACATCAGGAGCCAGCTTCCATAAGTCGCAACACAGCTACTCTTAACAAAGTCATCACCGAGATCTCTGGTTTTGTAGGTTTTGTCTCTGTCGTCTGGAACGAACAACACACAGCTACTGCTGTTGTTTTCGTTGTTATTGTCGTTTTGAGGGAAGAGAATCAGCCATGGAATCTGATTGCCGTTTTGGGACGCAGCGTTCTAAAGCAAGTGCGCCACGAAGAACAGACTGATCTTCCTTCGTTTCAGATTTGTTGAAATCAATCGTTCGAAAACACATCGAACCAACTCCGAACAGAGCTCCGACCAGTTAACTTTCTTCTTGCGTTGAACCATAATGAAACTCTGGTTCTCAAATCTCCGGAGTTCCCTAGTTAGTAGTTATAGAGCCAAATCAGGACAGCAAACCCTAGAGAGTCGCTAACTATCGTGAAGCATATCTCATTGCATGTTTTCTTTATATAAT
>NW_026615915.1:0-34390 GCF_000801105.2 Raphanus sativus
ATAGATAAGCCTCTTTAAAGTCAGGATCAGTTTTCATACATCTCTTTGAATAGCTCAAATCCTAAGAGCTTAGCATCTAGAAGTGTTTAAGAGAACATAACCTTTCGAGAGAGAGCATCAGCAACAACAACATTTCTTTACCTTGTTTGTATTTGATGACATAAGGAATGTTTCTATGAACTCAACCCATCTGGCGTGTCTTTTGCTGAGCTTGCTTTGGCCCTTTAAGTACTTAAGAGACTCATGATCCGTGTGTGTATCACAACTCCTTAGGCCAGAGGTAGTGTTGCCAAGTCTGCAAAGCTCTCACAAGCGCATAGAGTTCCTTGTCATACGTTGCATAGTTGAGTGTGTAGCTGCTCCAAGCTTCTCACTGAAGTAAAGCTATGGGTCTCTTTTATCCTGCATCAAGACAGCACCAATACCTATACCGGAAGCATCACATTCGATTTCAAAGGTTTTATTAAATCTGGAAGTATAAGAGGAAGAGGGGAATTAGTAAGCTTTCTCTTTTAGGCATTGAAAAGGCAGCTGCTTGTGCTTCTTCCCATTTAAAGCCCACGTCCTTCTTGATGATTTCGGTTAGTGGAGCTGCAAAGAGTGCTGAAATCCCTCACAAATCTTGCTGTAGAAGACCAGCAAGACCATGAAAGCTCCGGACCTCACTGATTGTCTTAGGGATGGGCCACTCTTGTATGGCTCTTATCTTTTTCTTGATCAACCTTAACTCCATCTGCACTCACGACAAAGCCTAAAAAAGACCAAGTTATCCGTACAAAAGGTGCATTTTCTTAAGGTTAGCATAAAGCTTTTCCTTTCTCAAAACATCAAGAACAGACCTAAGATGAACTATATGCTCTTCTAAACTCTTGCTGTAGACAAGGATGTCATCAAAGTAGACTACAACAAAATGAACCTATGAATGATCTAAGCACCATGATTCATCAACCCTCATGAATGATGTACTAGGTGCATTTGTCAATCCGAATGGCATAACTAACCACTCACTCATAACAAACCATGTTTTAGTTTTAAATGCAGTTTTCCATTCATCACCTTCTTGCATCCTAATCTGATGATAGCCACTCTTTAAATTCAAATTTTAGAAAAGATGCTAGAACCATGCAATTCATCAAGCATATCATCAAGTCTAGGAATAGGGTGTCGATACTTCACCGTGATATTGTTGATTGCTCTACAATCAACACACATGGCGCCAGCTCCCCATCCTTCTTGGTACTAGTAAGACAGGTACAAGCACAAGGACTCATGCCTCCTCACGGATGTGACGCCTTCTCCATCACCATCGCTACTTGTCTTTGTAGTTCTTTGGGTTTCTACTGGATTGGTTCTGTAAGCAGGTCGGTTAGGAAGTGTGGATCCAGGTTACAAAAGTCAATCTTGATGCTCAATCCCACGTATATGGTGGCAACCCTGTAGGACTATCATCTGGAACACATCAATCATATTCCTGCAAAAGAGACAACATCTCACTCGGGTACACCGGTGCAAAATCAGTTAGACTCAAGAGAGATTCTTTGTAGATGAATAAGAAGAATAGATTGATTAGAGTGAAGAGATCTCTTGATATCACCAGTTTTGGCATAGAAGTTGTGTTGCTGGTTTGAGTCGGTTTAAGATCAATCTCCTTTTTCTTTTGAAGCTGCAGCTGATCTTGATGTACTTCTTTTTGGTGGAGATAGTGGCACTAGTACTGTCTTTCTACCTTTAAACTCAAAGGAGTGCTTGTTGGTAAAGCCATCATGAACTACACGTCTGTCAGATTGCCAAGGCCTTCCCAGCAGTATGTGACTTGCTTCCATAGGCAAAATGTCACACAAGATCTCATCCTCATATCTTCCAATGGATAAAGGAACTAGAACCTGATCAGAGACCCTCATCTCGCCCTCATCATTGAGCCACTGGAGTCTATAGGGTTTTGGATGTTTTCTGAACCTTTAGTCCAAGCTTTTGAACCATGGTTTCACTCGCAACGTTGACACAACTACCACCATCAACTATGAGGCTGCATACCTTTCCTTGTACCAAGCACCGTGTGTAGAATAGGTTTTCTCTTTGCTCAAGCTCTTCGGTCTTGGTTTGAAGACTAAGGTTTCTCCCTTGCCACTAGTAACCTCCCATTAACTGGCTCCTCTTCATACTCTTCTTCAGACTGATCCTTAGTATGATCTTCTTTCTCAGCTTCAGATTCAAACTCGCCATTATCAAGCAGTACCATTACCCTTTTGTTGGTACATTCATTGGCATAGTGGACCACGACCTTGACACTTGAAGCACTTGACATCTCTGGCTCTTGAACTAGTTGTTTCAACCTTGCTTTTATCTTTGTTATAGATGCTAGCAGGTTTCGGTTCTTCTTTAGGCTGAGGCTTACTCTCTTTCTGGAAACTTGGCTTATCTTTCTTTTGAGTGTTGGAATCGTGTGGAACCATAGCTACCACGTGAGTGACCCTTTCTCTTAAGCTGTTGTTCCACCCAAGATAGCCTTATGCAACATCTCTTCTATCTCCACATAGTGTTGCATCTCAACATTGTCTTGTATCTCACGGTTTAGCCCTCCAAGGAATCTTGCCATAGTAGCTTCTCTGTCCTCTGAAATACTAGCTCTCAGCATCAGCAACTCTAGCTCTTGATAATACTCCTCAACAGTCTTGGAACCTTGCGTGAGTCTTCTTAGTTTCTGATGTAGATCTCCGTGGTAATGGTTAGGCACAAACCTCTTGCGCATAAGAGACTTCATCTCTTGCCAAGATTCAACTGGATACTCTTGGTTGAGTCTTCTACTAGTTACCAATTGATCCCACCAACTCAAGGCATAGTCATGGAACTCAGTAGCTGCAATTTGGATTCTTTGAGCGCTGGTGTAGTGTTTGCAATTGAAGACTAGCTCAATCTTCTTCTCCCACTCCAAGTAAGCATCCGGATCAAACCTTGCCATGAAAAGGAGGGATTTTGATCTTTTAATCCATTGAACTCATCTCTCTGAGTCCTTCTTTCATCATGATCACGTCTCTGCCTTCTCCTACTACCTCTGGATGAAGAAGATCCACTGAATTCAGACCGGTGACGCTCATAGTAGTTGTCTGTTTCATGAGATTCAGCATGCTCTCTACGATCTCTCCTTGGTTCAGGATGATTATGTGGACTCTTGTTGACATGAAGAAATAAAAGAGGAGATATGATGTTAACATGAAGCTATGAGAAGAAAGAAGAAGAGAAGTGTATGGCGCGCCAATGAGGAGTTCAAATAAACCACATGAGTGTCTTGCAAGTCAAGCAAGGACTTGATTTAATTAAGAGAAGGATTTAAATATCTGAAGCAAGGAGGATGTCGACAAAGAGGAAGAGAGCGTTGAGAAGGGTCACGGGTCTACTAAGGAAGATCAGTGCAGTGAGGACCGTTAGGTCCTGTCACTTTCACTCGGCTGAGCGATCCGACCATGACATCTCCCCTATTTGTTTAATCTTTCTGTACTATCTCTTATTAGTTTATTTGCTTAAGTTGGCGACATGCCCTATTGTCTTTGTCTTTAAATAGACTGTAACATGTTACCATTAATCTTAAGGAAATATAATTCCTCCTCTTATCTCTCTCTTGCGCAATATCACTCTCTCTCCCTCTCTCTCGGATTCTCATCCTGTTCTTGATTAATCTTCACAAATACACTCTTGATTCATACAAAATATCATGGTATCAGAGCATCAAAGCTCTTGAAACCTATTTCTCTTCCGCAAATCTACTCTGTTCTTGTTTCAAATTCATCTCACAAACTTTCTCTCTCCTGTTCTTGGCGACTTGAAGAAAGATGGATGAACACAACAGCAACCACAAACATCTCAACATTCCTGTGACCTTGAAAGGGGTTAATTACCTCTTCTGGGCCAGGATGGTGAAGAGAGCTCTTGGAGGCAAAGGCTTGTGGAAGTATGCAACAACTGAAGCACCCACAAAGCCTACTGTCCAAGAAGAGAAGGGAAAAGAGAAAGAAGAAGCTGATGAAGACAAATGGGGCCAAGAAGACCTCATGGTGCTCTCAGCTCTCCTTAGCTCTCTTGAACCCGCAATCATGGAGTCCTACTCCTACTGTGAGACCACCAAGCAGCTATGGGACACTCTGTACAAAGTGTATGGGAATGTTTCCAACCTGACAAGGGTCTTTGAAGTGAAGAAAGCTCTCAATGGTCTCAACCAAGGGGACATGGAGTTTCAATCACACTTTGGCAAGTTTAGATCTCTTTGGGCCGAGCTGGAGTTGCTGAGACCTCACTCTGTGGATCCTGACATTCTCCTAGCCAGGCGTGAAGAAGACAAAGTCTTTGGAATGCTTCTCACCCTCAACACATCCTATGGAGCACTAATCAAACACATCTTAAGAGCTGATAAACTTCCTGACCTAGATGATGTTTGTGCACAAATCCAGAAGGAAGAAGGGTCAGTAAGCCTGTTTGGAAGCAAAGGAGACTTAAACATGGCGCATCAAGCTGAGGAGATTGTTGCCAACAAAGCTGCTTACAAGCATGAGGATAGGAAGTCCTTGATCTGTGACCACTGCAAGAAGAAGGGTCATCTCAAAGACAAGTGCTGGATCCTGCACCCTCACCTAAAGCCAAACAAGTTCAAGGAACCAAGATCACAGTACCAGGATGCAAGAGCTAACTTCTCAGCTGATGGTGTTGAACCGGCGACTCCAAACCAAGGTGGTGGAAGCGCCATGACATCTACATCAGTGTACAACACACCAAGGCCTAACCTGGATGAACTCCTCAAGAAGTCTGACTTGGATGCTCTCATCAAGGCCCTAAAAGAATCTGGTATCTCTAGAACTCTTGGTATCTCTCTCAATGCTTCTCACACTGCTGGTGATGTTTTAAACCTGTTAAAATCGGCTAAACCATTGATAATTGACTCTGGTGCTTCACATCATATGATTAGTGATTTAAACCTGATTAAAAACATAGTTCCAGCCTTAGGAAATGTGATGATAGCTAATGGTGATAAAATCCCAATTAAAGGGGTTGGCGATCTTAAGCTATTTGATAAAGAATCAAAAGCCTTTTATATGCCAACCTTTGCTTCAAACCTGTTATCTGTTAAGAGAGTCACAAATGATTTAAATTGTCATGTTACTTTCACTCCTAACAGTGTGTATTTTCAGGATATTGATTCAAGTAAGTTGCTTGGAAAAGGTGTCACAAAAGGAGATTTATACTTGCTTGAGGACACAAGACCAGCATCTGATTTATCTATTGCATTTGTTTCTGTTTCTGATTTCCCTAAAGATGTAATGTGGCATGCTAGATTAGGACATCCTCATTCTCATGCCTTAAACATCCTGTTGCCTAGTGTTAATTTTCAAAATGATTGTGAAGCTTGTATTCTAGGAAAACATTGTAGAAATGTGTTTCCTAAATCCAAGACTATCTATGATAATTGTTTTGACTTGATTCATTCAGATGTGTGGACTGCCCCATGTGCATCTAGAGAACACCATAAGTATTTCGTGACATTCATAGATGAAAAGTCTAAGTACACTTGGATAACTCTGTTGCAATCTAAAGATAGGGTGCTAGAAGCTTTTAAAAATTTTCAAAACTATATCACTAACCATTTCAATGTCAAGATTAAAATTCTTAGATCAGATAATGGTGGTGAATACACTAGCACAGCCTTCAAACAACACTTAGCCACGCATGGAATCATACATCAAACTAGCTGTCCCTATACTCCACAACAAAATGGTGTGGCTGAAAGGAAGAATAGGCATCTAATGGAGGTGGCCAGGAGCATTATGTTTCATGCAAATGTCCCTAAGAGGTTTTGGGGTGATGCAGTTGTCACTGCCACTTACCTTATCAACCGCACTCCCACTAGAGTCCTACTTGATTCCACACCATATGAGGTACTGAACAAAACTAAACCTTCCATAGATCATTTGAGGGTTTTTGGGTGTGTTTGCTTTGTCTTTGTACCAGGAGAACTAAGGAACAAGCTAGAACCTAAGAGCACTAAGGCTATGTTTATTGGCTACTCTACACATCAGAAGGGATACAAGTGTTATGTTCCAGAGACAAGAAGGGTCCTAGTGTCAAAGGATGTGAAGTTTCTGGAATCAAAAGGCTATTATGCTGAGAGGAGTTGGGAAGAGCTTGAGAATCTATCCCAATCTGCCTCGGACAGAGCAAGTAACCTTAGAGTGGTGATGGAGAGGCTTGGCATCAGTTTATCTAGATCACCAGTCCCGGTCAGTGAGGTTCCCGCACAAGCTACTGAAGAAGCAGCTACAGATGTTGAGATCACTCATCTTGATCCTGAAGGGGGTGATAGTACTGAGCAACAACCAATGCAACCTCAAGAAACCTCAGTATCTCATGATCAAGATGAGATGACAGCACCAACCGGAGTCACTGAAGCTGAAACAGAACCTGAGCAGATACAACCTAGAAGAAGTACAAGGATCAGGAAACCAGCTTCAGATTGGACCAAGACAAGAGTGTACTTCAATGCAGAAGCCGTGGCACACCCCATTAGTGCAGTATGCTCACTAGCTCACTACCCAGCAGAGCATCAAGATTTCATCACTGAAGTGGATCAAGAATGGATTCCAAAGACATATGAGGAAGCCATGCAAGATGAGGAGTGGGGAGCATCTGTTGGAGATGAGATGGGAGCTATGGAAAAGAATGGAACATACTTTGAAAGTGAGCTTCCCAAAGGAAAGAAAGCAGTGACAAGCCGGCTTCTCTTCACAATCAAGTATGGAGCCAATGGAAAGCCAGAGAGGAAGAAAACCAGACTGGTGGCAAGAGGCTACACTCAAGTTTATGGTGAAGATTACTTGGATACATTTGCACCAGTGGCAAAACTGCACACCATAAGAATCCTACTCTCACTTGCGGTCAACTTGGAGTGGGACTTGTGGCAAATGGATGTGAAGAATGCATTTCTTCAAGGAGAGTTAGATGATGAAGTATACATGAGACCTCCTCCTGGTCTTGAAGACATGGTGAAACCAGGAAATGTGCTTAGACTCAGGAAGGCCATCTACGGATTGAAACAATCTCCAAGAGCATGGTACCACAAGCTAAGCTCAACCTTGAATGGACGAGGCTTTGTGAAATCACAAGCAGACCATTCTCTCTTCACGCTCACCAGCAAGGAAGGCATCATAGTCATTCTGGTATATGTGGATGACATAATCATCACTGGTAGCAACAAGGAAGGTATCATCTCAACTAAATCTTTCCTTAAATCTACTTTTGATATTAAGGATTTGGGAGAGTTAAGGTACTTCCTTGGGATTGAATTTTGCCGCTCTAAAGAGGGGTTGTTCATATCTCAAAGGAAGTACACACTTGATATCTTGAATGAGGCAGGAACCATTGGAAGCAAACAGGCCAAAACACCATTGGAAGAAGGCTACAAGGTACTGCGAGAGGGGGAGTATGAAGCTACTCCATTCAAAGATGTCAAGAAGTATAGAAGAATGGTGGGCAAGCTTATCTATCTAACCATTACCCGACCTGATGTATGCTTTGCTGTGAACCAAGTAAGCCAACACATGGGATCTCCTAAGGTGCATCACTGGAACATGGTGGAAAGGATCTTAAGATACTTGAGAGAGGCGCCTGGCCAAGGAGTGTGGATGGCATGTAACAAGAACACTGAAGTGGTTGGGTACTGTGATGCTGATTGGGCTGGAGATAGGGTTGATAGAAGATCCACTACAGGCTATTGCACCTTCATTGGAGGGAACCTGGTCACATGGAAGAGCAAGAAGCAGAAGGTGGTATCATGCTCAAGTGCTGAGGCAGAGTATAGATCAATGAGAAAGCTTACAAGTGAGCTTATATGGACCAAGGGTTTTCTAAAGGACTTGGGGATCGAGATCAACACACCAATGACTATGCATTGTGAAAACCAGGCTGCAATACACATTGCATCCAACTCAGTCTTCCATGAGAGAACCAAACACATAGAAGTAGACTGCCACAAGGTGAGACAAGCAGTGGAGCAGCAAGTGATTCTCCCATGCTACACAAGAAGTGAAGACCAGCTAGCTGATATCTTCACAAAGGCAGCAAGTACTAAAGTGTGTGAGTCCATCCATCCGAGGATGGGACTCATAGATATCTCATGTCACTGATCTCCCCTCCATGAAGTGATCTACTCTTTTTCCTTGGCTTGGATTTTATCCCACTGGGTTTTGCCTAGCTAAGGTTTTAATGAGGGATTGCTTCATGGCTTCCAAGCTTGACTTGTTTCATATGGTCAAGCTTGAGGGGGAGTGTTGACATGAAGAAATAAAAGAGGAGATATGATGTTAACATGAAGCTATGAGAAGAAAGAAGAAGAGAAGTGTATGGCGCGCCAATGAGGAGTTCAAATAAACCACATGAGTGTCTTGCAAGTCAAGCAAGGACTTGATTTAATTAAGAGAAGGATTTAAATATCTGAAGCAAGGAGGATGTCGACAAAGAGGAAGAGAGAGCGTTGAGAAGGGTCACGGGTCTACTAAGGAAGATCAGTGCAGTGAGGACCGTTAGGTCCTGTCACTTTCACTCGGCTGAGCGAGCCTGATCCGACCATGACATCTCCCCTATTTGTTTAATCTTTCTGTACTATCTCTTATTAGTTTATTTGCTTAAGTTGGCGACATGCCCTATTGTCTTTGTCTTTAAATAGACTGTAACATGTTACCATTAATCTTAAGGAAATATAATTCCTCCTCTTATATCTCTCTTGCGCAATATCACTCTCTCTCCCTCTCTCTCGGATTCTCATCCTGTTCTTGATTAATCTTCACAAATACACTCTTGATTCATACAAAATATCAACTCTGACCTCTTCTGTCTCTCCTAGACTCATTACTATGGCCCTGACCAGTAGCTTGTCGTAGCTCTTGCCTTATCTCATCACGAAGACCCGTGATGCTTGATGTGATCTTGACAAGCAATGGAACTAAAGATATGGAACAGCTTGAACCAGAGCTTAAGGAAGTTGAAGAAAGAACCATGAAGCAGCTTGAACCTGAGGAAACAAATGGCAAGGACTTAGAAGTACCAGTTGGTCCAATGACTAGATCCAAGCAAGCCAGATTCAATCAAGCTTTCCATAAACTCTTATACACTATCCAGGGCAGTCTAGAGTGTGCTTATCCAACTACTCTGGTTGTGATTCAAGCCGTCTAAGACATTCATCAAGAGAGGTGTTGTGACTTGCACTCTTTTCCTTAGTTTGGTTTTGTCCCATTGGGTTTTCCAAACAAGGTTTTTAATGAGGCTTGGTCACAACACTTATACGATAGCCTCTTGATGAAACCATGCCATTTCTCTTATTTTCTAGTCTATTTTCGGATTTAAAACTTGGTCTTTATTTATGTTTTCAAGGGAGCCTTTGTTTTAAGTATTTTGTGTGTTTCCAAGAAGCTGTGCATGTACAGACTTCTTGCCTATATATTATGGACGAAAATCATGAATAAAATCATCAAACACTTTTTTCTATTAAAAATTCTCTCTGAATCTTGTTTGATCAAAGCTTGTTTAAGTGTTATTCGGATCTTTGATCCTTACCTTGCAAGCAAACCTTTGATAGTCCAAGAGTCATTCCGCAACTCTTTGAAGTATCACTCAATCCACATCTTGTTTCATCATCACAATCCGTTGGAGAGTAGTCAGGGACGTGATCCTCACACCTAGGATCATATCAAGTGGTATCAGAGCAGATCTCCATCAAAAGGTTGTGTTTTTCCAGTTCTGCAACTTTTAGACTTTTCATATTCTGTTCTCAGATCTGTTCTAAAGTCTAGATCTTGTTAGAATCTTGTTTGTTAATGTCAGATCTGTCTAGAACAAGTGTTGAACTTGCTAAATAATCTGATTAAGATTTCGAAATTGCTAAGAAAAAAAAATTAGGGTTCTTCATAAAAGTTTTTGAATCTGTCTCAGTTTCTGTGTTTTCTGTTATTTTCTGTTTCTATGATCTCTTTTACTGGTTTTGTGCTTTAAAATTCAACAGGAACCATGGGAGACGAGGACAATAGGAATAATGGAATGGATCAACTGTTACTTGATGCTTTGACTGCACGCATGACTACTTTGATGGATCAGAGACTAGAACACTTCAGGGCTGAGGTTGTGCACTCAGATCGTGAGAGACCTAGAAGGACTTCAGATCGATCTGCTACAGAAAGTTACTATAGCCATTCAAACCGATCCATTGGTACTAGAAGAAGGAGGCGTGACCAGGAAGAAAGGCCAAAAACCAGTGATCCTCTTGGTGGTCTGAAACTGAAAATTCCTGAGTTTAAAGGCACTGCTGATCCAGAAGAATACTTAGAGTGGGAAAAGAAGATTGAACTCGTGTTCAATTGCAGAGACTACACTGCAGAGTATAAAATGAAACTTGCTCCTACTGAGTTCAAGGAGTATGCTTTAAGTTGGTGGGATAACTTGGTTACAGCAAGAAGAAGAGCTGGAGATTTTCCTGTTGAAACCTGGAACCAGATGAAGGTAATCATGAGGAAGAGATTTGTACCGAGCCACTACCACAGAGAGTTGCATTTCAAGCTCAGAACACTGTCTCAAGGAAGTAGATCAGTTGAGGAATATTATAAGGAAATGGAAACCCTTATGCTGAGAGCTGACATACAAGAAGACAGAGAAGCAACAATGGCCAGATTCATGGGTGGTCTAAACAGAGACATCATGGACAGACTTGAAGTTCACCACTACGTTGAGATGGAAGAGCTTCTGCACAAGGCGATTATGTTTGAACAGCAGTTAAAAAGAAGAAGTTACAAGTCTAGCTATGGAGCCAGCAAACCACACTACCAGAAGGACGAAAAGACCAGAGAATCCAGACCATTCTCCAAGCCTAAAGTGGAGGAACAAAGTGTTAAAGGAAAGGAAGTAGCCACTGCATCCAAATCCAGAGACATACAGTGCTACAAGTGTAAAGGATATGGACACTATGCCAGTAGCTGCTCCAACAAAAGGGTAATACTCATCAGAGAAAATGGTGACATTGAATCCGAGGAAGAGGTATCTGAGTCTGAAGAAGAAAGGGTGGAAATGCCAACTCGTGGAGAGTTACTTGTTACTAGAAGAACACTGAATCTTCAAGCCAAGACTGATGGAAATGAGCAGAGAGAGAATCTGTTTCACACTCGCTGTATGGTTCACGGGAAGGTTTGCAGCTTGGTTATAGATGGAGGAAGTTGTACCAATGTTGCAAGTGAAACCATGGTGGAGAAACTTGGTCTGAAGGTCATAAAAAGACCAACAGCTTACAAGTTGCAATGGCTTAATGATGAAGGAGAGCTAGAGGTGAAGCACCAAGTTAAGGTACCATTGTCTATTGGGAAGTATGAGGAAGAGATACTGTGTGATGTCTTACCAATGGATGCTGGACACATACTGCTTGGAAGACCTTGGCAATCCGACAGAAGAACACTTCATGATGGGTTCACAAACAGATACTCATTTGAGTACAAGGGGAAGAAGACTGTTTTGGTTCCTTTAACACCGCAGGAAGTTCATCTAGATCAGATAGCCTTGAAGAAGAACAGAGCGTCATCAGAATCTAAGAAAAAGCAGCAGGCTAATATATTGCTTCAACCAAAGGGAAGTTCTTTACCTCACTTGCTGATTGTTTTTAAAGAATGTTTACACATAACAAAGCCAGTGCAGGATCTTCCTAGCAAGATACAATTTCTTTTGCAGGAATTCAAAGATGTTTTTCCAGAAGAAGCTCCACAAGGACTGCCACCTATCAGAGGAATAGAGCATCAAATCGATTTTATTCCAGGAGCTTCTCTTCCAAACAAACCAGCCTATAGAACCAATCCTCTGGAGACCAAAGAGCTACAGCAACGAGTCACTGAGCTTATGGATAAAGGTCATATTCGTGAGAGCATGAGCCCATGTGCAGTTCCTGTTGAGATGAAGCGTAGAAGCATAAGAGTAATCAGAGGAGAAGAAGAGATTCAAATGATACAAGGAAGTGGTGTTACCTTGGAACACAAGTATGGTCGTACAACTTGTGAGACAAGGCAACACTACAACTTGTAAACGAGACTTGAACAGCAAGAAGATCCTTCCCAAGTCGCCTCTGATGTGTTTGAAAGAAGAGAGAGACGTTGGAGAGTAAAGACAAGAAGGAGGATGTCGGCAAGAGTTTAATAATGTTTTCACTCTTGCCTTGGAGCCGTTCATGAGAGGTCGCTATCCAAGACCAGGCGACTCTCTCTCTCTCTCATTTGTTTATGTGTTTCTCCTTTGTTCTCTTATGCTCAGAATGTCGATATATCTATGTTGTATGTGAACCATTTGTAGTCAAGTGAAGAGAAACAATGAAACCACTTCACTAAACTCTCTCTCGGATTCTCTCAATCTCACTCTCTTAGTTACTCATTCTCATCAATCTTCACTCTTAATCTTTAATTCTTACATGGTATCAGAGCTCTCTTGCTCTTGAGACCTTAATTCCTTTTTCACTTCCGCATAATCTCTGTTCTTAACTTTCCTTTTTTAGCAAAATTTCTTTGTGTTCTTGAGTGTTCTTCACTTACCACTCCAGAATTTGCCAAAAATGGAAAAGTCATCCAAAGTCTCCATTCCGGTTACACTCACTGGTGTAAACTATCTCTTGTGGTCTAGGCTTGTTAAAACAGCCTTGGGAGGAAGAGGTCTCTGTTCTCACATAACAGAAGACAAGCCCTCTAAAGAGACTGTCCAAGGAGGGGACAGTACTGAAGTTGTGGTTGCTACCGAAGACAAGTGGGATCAGGAGGATCTCTTGGTGTTGTCTATCATCCAAAGCAGCCTTGACGCACCAATCCTGGAAGCTTACTCTTACTGTGAGACTCCCAAAGAGTTGTGGAACACTCTTCAGAAGGTGTATGGCAACATATCAAACTTGAGTAGAGTGTTTGAGGTCAAGAGGGCCATTAGCTCACTCCACCAAGAAGACATGGATTTCAACCAGCATTTCGGCAAGTTCCGAGCCTTGTGGGCTGAGTTGGAGATGCTGAGGCCATGTACTGTGGACCCAAGCATACTTAAAGACCGGAGAGAAGAAGACAAGGTGTTTGCCTTGCTCCTCACCATGAACCCCGGTTACAACGACCTCATTAAACACTTGCTGAGGGCCGAGAAGCTACCAACCTTGGAAGAAGTATGCTCTCAAATCCAGAAGGAACAAGGGTCGGTGGGACTCTTTGGAGGTAAAGGAGAGCTTGTGTTGGTGAACCAAGCTGAAGGCACAGCAAACAAGGGTCAGTACAAGCCGGAGGACAAGAAAGTGTGGGTTTGTGACCATTGCAAGAAGAAAGGGCATGGCAAGGACAAGTGCTGGATCCTCCACCCTCACCTCAAGCCAATGAAGTTCAGGACTCCTCACAATGATGCAAGAGCCAACTACTCTGGTGAGATGGGTGAACCAAGCACCCCAAACACCACACGAGCTATCACAAACACCAATCCAGCTGGTGAAGGCAAAGCGCTTGTATCAAGCAACTCCAGTACCTTGAGAATCACTCCTGATGATACCATCAAGAGATCTGACATTGAGGCTCTCATCAGGGCTCTCAAGGACCACTCTGGTAACATCTTTGGTACCTCTTTACATGCTACTAATATTGACTATTCCTTGAATGCGATCGCTAGCTCTAAAATGAACAAACCTTTAGTGATTGATTCAGGGGCCAGTCATCATATGATAAGTGATCTAGGGTTGATTAAAAATATTGTTCCTGCCCTAGGAAATGTGTGTGTAGCTAATGGAGAGTTGGTTCCTATTAAAGGGGTGGGTGATCTTAGGATATTTGAAAAAGACTCTAAAGCCTTTTATATGCCTAGTTTCACTTCCAACTTGTTATCTGTAAAAAGGGTTGCCACTGATTTAAATTGCCATGTTACCTTCACTCCTAATGATGTTTTGTTTCAGGATATTGAAACTAGTAGGTTGCTTGGCAAAGGTGTAACCAAGGGAGACTTGTACTTGCTTGAAGACACTAAGCTTGCTTCCGATTTATCTCTTGCTTTAAATTCATGTTTTAATTTCCCTAAAGATGTAATGTGGCATGCTAGATTAGGTCATCCTCACTCTCGTGCTTTGAACATCATGTTGCCTAGTATTTCCTTTCAAAAAGATTGTGAAGCTTGTATCTTAGGAAAGCATTGTAAAACTGTGTTCCCTAAATCGAGTACTATCTATGAATGTGCCTTTGATTTAATTCACTCTGATGTTTGGACTGCACCATGCGCATCTAGGGAGTTTCATAAATATTTTGTGACATTCATAGATGAGAAAACCAAGTATACTTGGATCACCTTGCTTCAATCAAAGGATAGGGTGTTAGATGCGTTTATAAATTTTCAAAATTATGTGTCTAACCATTACAATGCCAAGATAAAAATTTTGAGATCAGATAATGGTGGGGAATACACAAGCACCGCATTTAAACAACACCTATCCAAGCATGGAGTGATCCATCAAACAAGCTGTCCATACACTCCACAACAAAATGGAGTGGCTGAGAGAAAGAATAGGCACCTTATGGAGGTTGCTAGGAGTATGATGTTCCACATGAATGTGCCCAAGAGGTTTTGGGGCGATGCAGTGATGACAGCATGCTACCTGATCAACAAGATACCAACCAAAATCTTGCAAGATCAGTCACCACATGAGGTATTAAACAAATATCGTCCATCTATAGATCACCTTCGGGTATTTGGGTGTGTGTGCTTTGTTTTGATTCCAGGACAACAAAGAAACAAGCTGGAACCAAAGAGCACCAGAGCCATGTTTATAGGCTACTCTCCTCACCAAAAAGGATATAAGTGCTATGTGCCAGATACCAAGAGGGTTCTAGTATCCAGGGATGTGAGGTTTGTTGAGTCCAAAGGCTACTATGCAGAAAAGAGTTGGGATGAAGTAAAAGACTTGTCTCAATCAGCATCAGATAGGGCCGAGAACTTGAGAAGAGTTATGAGGGGCATTGGCATCAGTATACCAGGAGGGAATACAACAGCTGAGTCAAGCCCTCATCAGGAGGGTTCCACAAGCAATAGAGACCAGGAGGGTCCTAGTAATGAAGCTGCTGCGGATGCTCCTCTTGATCCTGAGGGGGGGAAGGTAACTGAGATACAACCACAAAGCTCAGTTTCTCATGATCAAGCAGAGCAACCAGAAGGATCAGTGGGTAGCAGAGATCAGATGGATAATGAGGCTACAACACTAGAAGAACCAGCTCAAGCGCAACCACCAAGAAGAAGTGAGAGGATCAGACGCCCGCCAACAGATTGGGTGAATACAAGAGTGTATTTCAACTCACAAGCCGTGGCTCATCCCATCCAAGCCACATGCTCTCTAGCTCAGTTTCCCGAGAACCACCAAGTCTTTATGGCAAATGTGGATCAAGAATTCATTCCGAGAAGCTATAAAGAAGCCATGGAGATAGATGAATGGAGAGAGTCTGTGGAGGATGAGATGGGGGCTATGGAGAAGAATGGAACCTTCTTTGAGAGTGAACTTCCCAAAGGCAAGAAGGCAGTGACCAGCATGCTTTTGTTCACAATCAAGTATCTAGCTAATGGGAAACCTGAAAGGAAGAAGACCAGGCTAGTAGCAAGAGGCTACACCCAAGTGTATGGTGAGGATTATCTAGAAACGTTTGCTCCAGTAGCAAAGTTACACACCATAAGGGTTGTGCTCTCCCTTGCTGTGAATTTGGAATGGGATCTTTGGCAAATGGATGTCAAGAATGCATTCTTACAAGGAGAACTAGAAGATGAAGTATACATGCGCCCACCACCTGGAATGGAAAGCATGGTCAAACCTGGCAATGTTTTGAGACTGAGGAAAGCAATATATGGGCTGAAGCAATCCCCAAGAGCCTGGTATCACAAGCTGAGCTCAACACTGAATGGAAGGGGCTTTGTAAAATCTGAGGCTGATCACACCTTGTTCACTCTGACCAGCAAGCAAGGGATCATTGTTATACTCATCTATGTAGATGATATAATCATCACAGGCAGTAACAAAGAAGGGATCAGCTCAACCAAAGCATTTCTTAAAGCAACATTCGACATCAAGGACTTGGGAGAGCTCAAGTACTTCCTAGGGATTGAGATTTGCAGATCTAAGGAAGGGCTGTTCCTATCTCAAAGAAAATACACTTTGGATCTGTTAAAACAAGCTGGTGATCTTGACAGTAGAGCTGCTAAAACACCACTAGAAGAAGGATACAAGGTGATGCGTGAGGGGGAGATAGAAGATAAGCCATATGGAGATGTCAGGAACTATAGGAAAATGGTGGGAAAGCTCATCTATCTAACCATTACAAGACCGGATGTATGCTTTGCTGTGAACCAAGTCAGTCAGCACATGCAAGCGCCAAAGATGCACCATTGGAACATGGTGGAAAGGATTCTGAGATACCTAAGAGAGGCACCAGGACAAGGAGTATGGCTAGGGTGTAACAAGAGCACTGAGATAGTGGGGTACTGTGATGCAGATTGGGCTGGAGACAGAGTGGACAGGAGGTCTACTACTGGATATTGTACCTTCATAGGAGGCAACTTAGTCACTTGGAAGAGCAAGAAGCAGAAGATAGTCTCATGCTCTAGTGCAGAAGCTGAGTATAGAGCAATGAGGAAACTCACCAGTGAGTTAATCTGGATGAAGAACCTGCTAAGGGATTTGGGAATTGAAAGCAAAGATCCCATCACAATGCATTGTGATAACCAGGCAGCCATCCATATAGCCTCCAACAATGTGTTCCATGAAAGAACCAAACACATTGAAGTTGATTGCCATAAAGTCAGACAAGCAGTGGAGCAACGCATCATACTGCCATGTTACACCAGAAGTGAAGAGCAACTGGCAGACATCTTCACCAAAGCTGCAAGACGAAAGGTCTGTGAGTTCATCCATTCAAAGCTTGGACTCATAGACATATCATCTCACTGATTCTCTCCTTCATGAAGTGTTCTACTCTTTTTCCTTGGCGTGGTTTTTGTCCCATGAGGTTTTACCATGCTAAGGTTTTAATGAGGGAATGCTTCATGACTTCCAAGCTTGACTTGTTTCACATGGTCAAGCTTGAGGGGGAGTGTTGAGATGAAGCGTAGAAGCATAAGAGTAATCAGAGGAGAAGAAGAGATTCAAATGATACAAGGAAGTGGTGTTACCTTGGAACACAAGTATGGTCGTACAACTTGTGAGACAAGGCAACACTACAACTTGTAAACGAGACTTGAACAGCAAGAAGATCCTTCCCAAGTCGCCTCTGATGTGTTTGAAAGAAGAGAGAGACGTTGGAGAGTAAAGACAAGAAGGAGGATGTCGGCAAGAGTTTAATAATGTTTTCACTCTTGCCTTGGAGCCGTTCATGAGAGGTCGCTATCCAAGACCAGGCGACTCTCTCTCTCTCTCATTTGTTTATGTGTTTCTCCTTTGTTCTCTTATGCTCAGAATGTCGATATATCTATGTTGTATGTGAACCATTTGTAGTCAAGTGAAGAGAAACAATGAAACCACTTCACTAAACTCTCTCTCGGATTCTCTCAATCTCACTCTCTTAGTTACTCATTCTCATCAATCTTCACTCTTAATCTTTAATTCTTACAGTTCCAGTCTTACTTGTACCAAAGAAAGATGGTAGCTGGAGAATGTGTGTCGATTGCAGAGCCATCAACAATATCACTGTAAAGTATCGATATCCCATTCCTAGATTAGATGATATGCTTGATGAGTTGCATGGTTCTAGCATCTGTTCTAAGGTTGATTTAAAAAGTGGGTATCACCAAATTAGAATGAAAGAGGGTGATGAGTGGAAAACTGCTTTTAAAACGAAGCAGGGGCTATATGAATGGTTAGTGATGCCATTTGGGCTGACTAATGCGCCTAGTACTTTCATGAGGTTAATGAACCATGTTCTTAGATCATTTATAGGTCATTTTGTTGTGGTTTACTTTGATGACATTTTGATCTACAGCAAGAACTTGGATGAGCATGTTGAGCATCTTAGAAAGGTTCTAGAAGTGCTTAGGAAGGAATCCTTGTTTGCTAATTTAAAGAAATGTACTTTTGGAGCAGATAACCTTGTCTTTTTAGGTTTTGTTGTGAGTGCAGATGGAATCAAGGTTGATGAAGAAAAGATCAAAGCTATCAAAGAATGGCCAAGCCCAAAGACAGTTGGTGAAGTGAGAAGCTTCCATGGTCTAGCCGGATTCTACAGAAAATTTGTCAAGGATTTTAGTACTGTGGCTGCACCACTGACTGAAGTAATCAAGAAAAACGTTGGGTTCAAGTGGGAACAATTCCAAGAAGAAGCATTCCAAGCCTTGAAAGAGAAACTCACCAATTCACCAGTTCTTTCTCTCCCTGACTTTTCTAAAACATTTGAAATAGAATGTGATGCTTCTGGTATTGGTGTAGGTGCTGTACTTATGCAGGAAAAGAAACCTATAGCTTTTTTTAGTGAAAAGCTTGGAGGGGCTACTCTGAACTATCCAACGTATGACAAAGAGCTCTATGCGCTTGTGAGGGCTTTGCAAACATGGCAACACTATCTCTGGCCTAAGGAGTTCGTCATCCACACTGATCATGAGTCTCTAAAGCATCTCAAGGGACAACAGAAACTAAACAAGAGACATGCTAGATGGATCGAATTCATTGAAACCTTTCCTTATGTGATCAAATACAAGAAAGGTAAGGAAAACATAGTTGCTGATGCACTATCTCGAAGGTATGTTCTCTTGAACACTCTTGAAACGAAATTACTTGGATTTGAGCATATCAAAACTTTATATGCCACTGATTCTGATTTTAAAGATATATATGCTTCTTGTGAGAAGTTTGGTCGTGGTAAATACTTCAAGGATGATGGTTTTCTCTTCTTTGAAAATAGACTATGTGTGCCTAACTCTTCTTTGAGAGATTTGTTTGTCAAGGAAGCTCACGCAGGTGGACTTGGAGGGCATTTTGGCGTGGCTAAGACACTGAACGTAATGCAGGATCACTTCTATTGGCCACACATGAGGAGAGATGTAGAAAAAGCTTGTGAAAGGTGTGTCACTTGCAAACAGGCTAAGTCCAAAGTCCAAAGCCACGGTCTGTATACTCCTTTACCCATTCCTTTGCATCCATGGCATGACATTTCAATGGATTTTGTTGTTGGATTACCTAGGACTAAGACTGGAAAGGATTCTGTGTTTGTAGTCGTTGATAGGTTTTCTAAAATGGCTCATTTTATTCCATGTCATAAGACTGACGATGCTGTGAATGTTGCTAATATGTTCTTTAAAGAAATTGTTAGACTTCATGGAATGCCTAGGACAATTGTTTCTGATAGAGACACCAAGTTTCTTAGCTTCTTTTGGAAAACCTTGTGGTCTAAGTTAGGAACTAAGCTGTGTTTCTCTACTACTTGTCATCCACAGTCTGATGGACAAACTGAAGTTGTCAATAGAACATTGTCTACCTTGCTATGATTTCTAGAGATCTAGTGTAGTAATAGAGATTAGAGAAGAGATTAGAGAGATTAAGAAGAGATTTGAGTAAAGAAAAGACTAATCCGAGACAAAGAGACTAAGAACCATTCTTAAAATGTCTAAGAGACTTTCATTGCTTGCTTAATCTTAATGAGAGAGAGTTTACAATATATATAGGAAGAACTAATGAGGGTTTGCGACAAGGTAAAGTGGTCTGATCACTATTCAAAGCATGTAGAGTCAAGAGGAGGATGGCGCGCCTGGTTTGAATACTTGGACCACATTGCACACACGCTTGATGCCAAAGGTATCTTGACTAGATACCTTTGCCTTTCCAGCCTGTCACAGCGCGCCTCCTTTATCTTTAAACGGTCACAAGCTCTCACACCAAACCCTTCTTCTGGTAAAGAGTGTTTGGATCATCTATGCACTCTTCTTCTCGATTTACCTTCATGCTTCAGTAACTATCTTTCTTACCACAGTAACTTTCCTTTTTACTGTAATAGTAAATAGTAACTTTCTCAACTTCAACCCCAAACTCTTTCTTCTCTTCTTCTTCATATTATAAACACTTCATCTCAACACTCCCCCCAAGCTTGACCTTGTAGAACAAGTCAAGCTTGGAATGCCATGAGATCTTCCTCATTAAAAACCTCACCAAGGAAAACCCATTGGGACAAAACCTTGATGAGGGAAAAAGAGTGAAGACCTCACAGCAAGGGGATCAGCTTCTCTTACTCAGATCAATGAGGCCCAGCCTGATGTGGATGGACTCCATTGTCTTCTGCCTCGCAGCCTTGGTGAACACATCAGCCAACTGATCCTCACTTCTGGTGTAACATGGCAAGATCACACCAAGTACTATCATCTGTCTGACCTTAAGACAATCAACCTCTATGTGCTTGGTTCTCTCATGGAACACCGAGTTGGTTGCAATGTGGATAGCTGCTTGGTTATCACAATGCATAGTCATTGGTGTAGCTTGATCAATCTCTAAGTGCTTCAGAATCCCCTTGATCCACACAAGTTCATTGGTTAGCTTCAGCATGGCTCTATACTCGGCTTCAGCACTGGAGCATGAGACCACCTTCTGCTTCTTACTCTTCCAAGTAACTAAGTTCCCACCAATGAAAGTGCAATAGCCAGTGGTTGATCTTCTATCAGCTCTATCTCCTGCCCAATCAGCATCACAATAGCCCACCACTTCTGTACTCTTGTTGCAACCCATCCAAACACCAAGACCTTGAGTTCCATTTAGATACATCAATAGCCTCTCCACCATTCTCCAATGGTGTTCTTTTGGAACTTGCATATGTTGGCTCACCTGATTCACAGCAAAACAAATGTCAGGCCGTGTAATTGTCAAGTAGATTAACTTACCTACAAGCTTTCTATAAAGCTTTGGATCATGGAATGGCTTGCTATCTTCAAGCTCCCCCTCACGTGGAACCTTATACCCATCCTCCATGGGCATCTTAGCTACTTTGCCTCCATATGCACCTGCATCTTTCAAAAGATCAAGCGTATATTTTCTTTGAGAGATGAATAACCCTTCCTTAGCTCTACACAACTCAATGCCAAGGAAGTACTTCATCTCTCCTAAGTCTTTAATCTCAAACACAGATTTGAGAAACTCCTTGGTTGCCTTGATACCTGCTTTGTCAGAGCCAGTGATGATAATGTCATCTACATACACAAGGATTACAATGATACCTGAAGGAGTAACAAGTGTGAACAGAGTGTGATCAAGTTCGGACTTCCTGAACCCTCTTCCATTCAATGTTGTGCTCAGTTTGTGATACCAAGCTCTAGGAGATTGTTTGAGACCATAGATTGCCTTCTTTAGCCTCAACACATTTCCCTTCTTTACCAAGTGCTCAAGACCAGGAGGTGGTAACATGTAGACTTCATCTTCTAGTTCTCCTTGTAGAAAAGCATTCTTCACATCCATTTGCCAAAGATCCCATTCAAGATTCACTGCCAAAGATAGCACTATCCGAATGGTATGTAGCTTGGCAACTGGTGCAAATGTATCAATGTAGTCTTCTCCATAGGTTTGAGTAAACCCTCTTGCCACCAATCTTGTCTTGCGCCTATCTATCTTCCCATTTGGAAGATACTTGATTGTGAAGATCCATTTACTAGACACTGCTCTCTTTCCTTTTGGTAGTGCACTCTCATACCATGTATCATTCTTGATCATGGCATCTGCCTCAGCATTAACTGAATCTCTCCACTCTTGTATTAGCATAGCTTCCTCATAGCTCCTTGGAACATAACTCTCATCCAAACTGACTTGAAAGGCACAATGCTCTTCCGGATAATGAGCAAAGGAGCATACAGCTTGAGAAGGATGCTCCACAGCTTGGGCATTGTAGTACACTCTTGTGTTTACCCAACTGGAAGGATCCTTCCTTAGCCGTGTGCTTCTCCTTAGAACTGGTTCATCCTGCACTTGCACCTCTTCTTGTATACTTGCTTCCTCTTGTGCATCATCACTACTAACTCTTTGCTCTTCTTGCTGACTTACTTCAGCTCCACCTTCTTGATCAGTGGTTTCCACACCTTGATCATGTGAGTCAGAGCTCTCTTCTTGACTCCTAGAACTCTCTTCCCCTCCTTGGTTAAGAGAGCTTGCTTCATTTCCCCCCTCATGGTCAAGGTGAGGGATCCGATCATCACTTGCCCTTGGTACACTTCTAGGTGCACTTCCTCCACCTTGCTGCTCTTGAGTCATATTGATCCCAAGTTTCTCCAGCATAGCTCTCAAAGTAGCAGCTCGATCTGATGTGAGGTCTTTTAAATCTTCTTGGTTCTTCTCCTCATAGTACCCTCTTTCCTCAATAAACTTCACCTCCCGAGATACTGTCACTCTCCTAGTGTCTTGATCATAGCACTTGTATCCTTTCTGGCTTGTGGAGTATCCAATAAACATTGCTTTTGTGCTTCTCGGTTGTAGCTTGTTTCTCATCTCTCCTGGTACCATCACATAGCACAAGCACCCAAAGACCTTCAAGTGATCCAGTACTGGCTTATACTTGTTCAGGACTTCAAATGGTGATTGCCCATGCAACACAAGAGTAGGAGTCCTGTTGATCAGATAACAAGCAGTAACTACAGCATCACTCCAAAACCTTTTAGGTACATTTGCTTGAAACATCAAGGATCTGGCGACTTCCATCAGGTGCCTATTCTTCCTTTCAGCAACACCATTTTGCTGAGGAGTGTAAGGACAGCTCGTTTGGTGAAGTATCCCATGTTGTGATAGATGTTGCTTGAATGCGTGACTTGTGTACTCTCCTCCATTATCAGACCTGAAAATCTTAATCCTGGCTTGATAATGGTTAGTTACATAAGCTTGAAAATTTCTAAATGCATCAAGCACCCTATCTTTGGTTGGAATTAAGGTTAACCAGGTGTATTTGGATTTTTCATCAATGAAAGAGACATAATACTTCTGATTTTCCCTAGACAAGCATGGAGCAGTCCACACATCAGAATGAATAAGATCAAAACACTTTTCATAAACAGTAGACGATTTGGGAAAAACAGTTTTACAATGCTTGCCTAAAATACAAGCTTCACAATCATTGTTCTCAAAAGAAACACCTGGCACCATCAGTTTTAAAGCCTTATTATGAGGGTGTCCTAGTCTAGCATGCCACAATGCATTCTTGCTTAGACTAGTAGACACAGAAGAAAAAGAACAACTAAAATTTGCAATAGAAGTAAGATCTTGAAGCATGTATAACTCTCCCTTGGTTACTCCTTTGCCAAGCATCTTGCTACTTTTAATATCCTGAAACTTCACATCATTAGGACTGAAGATAACATTACAATTAAGATCAGTTGCACATCTCTTAACCGAAAGCAAGTTTGAAGTGAAATCAGGCATATAAAGAGCTTTTGACTCCTTATCAAACAGTTTAAGCATTCCTACTCCTCTAATAGGAATCTTATCACCATTAGCAATCATGACATTTCCACAAGCAGGCTCAATGTTTTTAATCAACTTAACATCACTAATCATGTGATGAGATGCACCAGAATCAATAATGAGAGGCCGAGATGCATGACAATGAGACTTAGCAAGATGAGCTAGAATGCTGGAAGGTTTGAATGGTTTGTATGCATGATCCGAGTAGTATGCATGATCAATGCTATCAATACCACACTCTTTGAGATGATTATGCATATCACAAGAGTTATCAATCAACCTATCAGTTCTAGCAATCAAGGAAGCACCATAAGAGTACCCAAAGGTGTTACCATTCTCCTTGAAGAGTTTGATGAGAGAGTCTAGGTCTGCCCTTGTCACATACTCACTGGTGTTGCTTGAACCACCAGTATAGGCCACCAGAGACTTCCCATTGTCTATCTCACGCTTCTCACCATCTTGTGCCTTGCTTGTACTAGCTCCATTTGCTCCACTGGTTCCATCCGAGAGGTGAGCTCTTGCTTCTCTATCCTTCATGAATTTAGCCGGCTTGAGATGTGGGTGAAGGATCCAACACTGGCTTTTCTTGTGTCCTTGCTTCTTGCAATGGTCACAGTTCCCATTGAACTTCCTCTCCTCATACTTTCCATGCGCAGCTTTGTTTGCTTGTGGAGTCTCCTCTTGATCCGAGTGTGATGCATGGTTAGCAAGAGAGAGTTCTCCCTTCTTTCCAAACAAACCGATAGACCCTTGTTCCTTTTGGATCCTAGCACACACTTCCTCAAGATCTGGAAGAGTGTCTTCTCTCAATAGGTGCTGGATGAGACCACCATAGGCTGGATTCAAAGTCAGCAACAACCCAAAGACCTTATCCTGCTCGCGCCTCTTGTTTAACTCATCCGCATCAACCGTGCTTGGTCTAAGCATCTCCAACTCTGACCAGAGTGATCTGAACCTCCCAAGGTGTTTGGTGAACTCCATGTCTTCTTGAACAAGTACATTGATAGCTTGCTTCACCTCAAACACCCGGCTTAAGTTGGAAGTGTTTCCATACACTTTCTTCAAAGTATCCCACAGCTCTTTGGCTGTTTCACAATAGCTGTATGCATCCAACAGACTCGGCTCCAAGGATGAATGGAGAGCTGATAGTACCATACAATCCTCTTGCTCCCACTTCTCAAGCGCATTGCCTGAACTCCCATCTCCTTCTTCTCCTTGAGTGATTAGCTTTGGAGCTTCACCCGGAGTAATATGCTTCCACAGCCCTTTGCTTCCCACAGCAGTCCTAACCATCCTAGACCAAACTAGGTAGTTGGTTCCCTTAAAAGTAACCGAGACCTTCATGTTCATGCTACCTTCCATCTCTAGCAACTTAACTCAGCAACTTGTAACAAAGACTTGATCTTTTACCTTGAACACAAACCGCTTGTAAAGACTTGAGCTTTGAGTGTGAATCTTCAAGAAAACCCTAAAGATCTTCCCTTGCAGCTCACGGTAACACACCACAAAGACTTAACACCACTTCTGAACTTGGTAAACTTCAACCGACACCTTCTTGAAGCTGGATCTCCAAGATAAACACCAACGGACACCAACACTTGTTCTTCAAAGATCTAGCTTCCGGATTCTTCAAGAACACTCAAGAACACAAGTTGCTTTTTGCGCAACCTGGCTCTGATACCATATGATTTCTAGAGATCTAGTGTAGTAATAGAGATTAGAGAAGAGATTAGAGAGATTAAGAAGAGATTTGAGTAAAGAAAAGACTAATCCGAGACAAAGAGACTAAGAACCATTCTTAAAATGTCTAAGAGACTTTCATTGCTTGCTTAATCTTAATGAGAGAGAGTTTACAATATATATAGGAAGAACTAATGAGGGTTTGCGACAAGGTAAAGTGATCTGATCACTATTCAAAGCATGTAGAGTCAAGAGGAGGATGGCGCGCCTGGTTTGAATACTTGGACCACATTGCACACACGCTTGATGCCAAAGGTATCTTGACTAGATACCTTTGCCTTTCCAGCCTGTCACAGCGCGCCTCCTTTATCTTTAAACGGTCACAAGCTCTCACACCAAACCCTTCTTCTGGTAAAGAGTGTTTGGATCATCTATGCACTCTTCTTCTCGATTTACCTTCATGCTTCAGTAACTATCTTTCTTACCACAGTAACTTTCCTTTTTACTGTAATAGTAAATAGTAACTTTCTCAACTTCAACCCCAAACTCTTTCTTCTCTTCTTCTTCATATTATAAACACTTCATCTCAACACTTGCTGCGTGCATTGATTAAAAAGAACCTTAGGACTTGGGAAGAATGTTTGCCTCATGTAGAATTTGCTTATAATCATGCTAGGCATTCTGCATCTAAGTTCTCGCCATTTGAAATTGTCTATGGTTTCAATCCTTTATCACCTTTGGATCTAATGCCTTTACCTTTGAGTGAAAGAGTTAGCTTGGATGGACAAAAGAAAGCTGAACTTGTTAAGCAGATACATGAGAAGGCCCAGATCAATATAGAAAACAAGACCAAGCTGTACGCTAAGCAAGCTAACAAGGGAAGAAAAGAGATGATCTTTGAAGAAGGAGACTTAGTTTGGATACACCTGAGGAAGGACAGATTTCCTAACGAAAGAAAATCCAAACTCATGCCTAGACTAGATGGTCCTTTCAAAGTCATCAGGAAGATCAACAACAATGCCTATCAACTCGATCTCCAAGGTAAGTATAACGTGAGCTCAAGCTTCAATGTTACTGACCTAGTTCCTTATCATGCAGATGAAACGGATTTGAGGTCAAATCCTTCTCAAGTGGGAGAGGATGATGTGATCTTGACAAGCAATGGAACTAAAGATATGGAACAGCTTGAACCAGAGCTTAAGGAAGTTGAAGAAAGAACCATGAAGCAGCTTGAACCTGAGGAAACAAATGGCAAGGACTTAGAAGTACCAGTTGGTCCAATGACTAGATCCAAGCAAGCCAGATTCAATCAAGCTTTCCATAAACTCTTATACACTATCCAGGGCAGTCTAGAGTGTGCTTATCCAACTACTCTGGTTGTGATTCAAGCCGTCTAAGACATTCATCAAGAGAGGTGTTGTGACTTGCACTCTTTTCCTTAGTTTGGTTTTGTCCCATTGGGTTTTCCAAACAAGGTTTTTAATGAGGCTTGGACACAACACTTATACGATAGCCTCTTGATGAAACCATGCCATTTCTCTTATTTTCTAGTCTATTTTCGGATTTAAAACTTGGTCTTTATTTATGTTTTCAAGGGAGCCTTTGTTTTAAGTATTTTGTGTGTTTCCAAGAAGCTGTGCATGTACAGACTTCTTGCCTATATATTATGGACGAAAATCATGAATAAAATCATCACACACTTTTTTCTTTTAAAAATTCTCTCTGAATCTTGTTTGATCAAAGCTTGTTTAAGTGTTATTCGGATCTTTGATCCTTACCTTGCAAGCAAACCTTTGATAGTCCAAGAGTCATTCCGCAACTCTTTGAAGTATCACTCAATCCACATCTTGTTTCATCATCACAATCCGTTGGAGAGTAGTCAGGGACGTGATCCTCACACCTAGGATCATATCAATGCTAGTCTTGATCATTTCAGCCACGGTAGTGATTAGGGTTTGCTTTAACTGCTCCGTCATCTCCTCTCTTAGAACTCTACTCTGTCTCACAAGCTCCGCCTCCTCATCTGACTCATTCACCATTGGTACCTGAGACAAAAGGAAACAATCAACAAGTAAGATGATCCAGAAAAATTTAAAAAGAAAACTATTTGATCAAAAGAGTAAACTTGCGTTCTAAGAAACACGATTTGAATAGATCAAACTTTTCTATAACTTTCAACACACGAAATCGAATTAGATCAAGATCAAATATAATGAAATCACTTAGATCTAACAGGATTTGTTTCAAAAACAACAGCAATAGATAGAATATGATTAGATCTAACGAAATAACACAACAAAGAACTCAGATCAATCGATGGATTCAAAAGGAGCCGAAGGGTTCTATTTGAAAAACAACAAAAGATCGAAACTTCCCTATCCAGAGCTGCTCTGATACCACTTAACACGACCCTAGGATGAACTCTGGATGATATTGGATAGATCCTTGCAAAGATGAATCAAATCTCAATCTTTCAAGGCTTGTGGATGCGATTGGTGACACAAAGAGATGCGGATGACTCTTTGATACTCCTAGACGACTACTTTAGATATGACACACTAAAGGAGAAGTCCTTAGACTCTGGATATGACACACCAGAACTCTCGAACTCTTGTTGAAAGCAATAAGAGAAGAGAAGTGTTTTTTTTTAGATAAAAGATGATGATCTTATTAGACTTGCTCGACCAGAATATAAAGAGAGATCCTTGTACATGCACAAGGTCTCGTAAACAACATAGAGTCATAAAGGAACACGCTCCCTTTGACTTGTGTAACGAAAATAAAAAGCATAGTCTAAAGATATAATAAGATCCTAATGTAGTCTGGTCCGAGAGTATCATACTAGGTGATTTGAAATAGCAAGACAAGGCCTCGTTAAAAACCTATCTTAGCAAAACCCAATGGGACAAAAACTAAGACAGGAAAAGAGCACACTTCTCTTGCTAGCCTAGATGATACTCAGCTTGATGGTATGATGACTTGAATGGTGATGAGTGGGTCTTGAAGTATCAAGCTTCCTTCAAGACTTTCTTTCTTCAAAGACTTTCTGATTAAGCCTCCAATAGCTTCCTTGAGCTTCTTTGATCTTGCACGAGTCATGGGACCTTTAGAAAGGTCTAAGGCATCTTCTTCTTCAGCTGGTTGGTCCTTGTTCTTCTTGACATGATCTGGAATCATATCAAAGCTTCTTAGATCGTGGTTCATCCTGGTTTGATAAGAATCATGAAGATAATGGCATATGTCCGAAAAGGCTAATCTGGAATCATCTGGATAGAAGGTGGGATCTTCTTGCTCACAAAAATTATGAGATTTATTCAACTTCCTGGTTATTCTTCACTGATTTTTGGTTCCAAATAAAGCTTCTTAGATCGTGGTTCATCCTGGTTTGATAAGAATCATGCAGATATTGTCATATGTCCGAACAGGCTAATCTGGAATCATCTGGATAGAAAGTGGGATATCTTCTTACTCACAACTCCTATGAGATTTATTTAACTTCCTGGTTATTCTCCACTGAAAATTGGTTCCAAATAAAGCTTCTTAGATCGTGGTTCATCCTGGTTTGATAAGAATCATGAAGATAATGGCATATGTCCAACAAGCTAATCTGGAATCATCTGGATAGAAGGTGGATATCTTCTTACTCACAACACTTATGAGATTTATTCAACTTCCTGGTTATTCTCCACTGATTAGTGGTTCCAAATAAAGCTTCTTAGATCGTAGTTCATCCTGGTTTGATAAGAATCATGAAGATATTGCAATATGTCCGAACAGGCTAATCTGGAATCATCTGGATAGAAGGTGGGATATCTTCTTGCTCACAAAACTTATGAGATTTATTCAACTTCCTGGTTATTCTTCACTGATTTGTGGTTCCAAATAAAGCTTCTTAGATCGTGGTTCATCCTGGTTTGATAAGAATCATGAAGATATTGTCCATATGTCCGAACAGGCTAATCTGGAATCATCTGGATAGAAAGTGGGATATCTTCTTACTCACAACTCCTATGAGATTTATTCAACTTCCTGGTTATTCTCCCACTGATTAGTGGTTCAAAATAAAGCTACTTAGATCGTGGTTCATCCTGGTTTGATAAGAATCATGAAGATAATGGCAAACGTCCGAACAGGGTAATCTAGAATCATCTGGATAGAAGGTGGGATATCTTCTTGCTCACAACACTTATGAGATTTATTCAACTTCCTGGTTATTCTCCACTGATTAGTGGTTCCAAATAAAGCTTCTTAGATCGTGGTTCATCCTGGTTTGATAAGAATCTAAAGCTATTGCCATATGTCCGAACAGGCTAATCTGGAATCATCTTGATAGAAAGTGGGATATCTTCTTACTCACAACTCCTATGAAATTTATTTAACTTCCTGGTTATTCTCCACTGAATAGTGGTTCCAAATAAAGCTTCTTAGATCGTGTTCATCCTGGTTTGATAAGAATCATGAAGATAATGGCATATGTCCGAACAGGCTAATCTGGAATCATCTGGATAGAAGGTGGGATATCTTCTTGCTCACAAAAATTATGAGATTTATTCAACTTCCTGGTTATTATTCTTCACTGATTTTTGGTTCCAAATAAAGCTTCTTAGATCTTGGTTCATCCTGGTTTGATAAGAATCATGAAGATAATGGCATATGTTCGAACAGGCTAATCTGGAATCATCTGGATAGAAAGTGGGATATCTTCTTACTCACAACTCCTATGAGATTTATTCAAGTTCCTGGTTATTCTCCACTGATTAGTGGTTCCAAATAAAGCTTCTTAGATCGTGGTTCATCCTGGTTTGATAAGAATCATGAAGATAATGACCATAGTCCGAACATGCTAATCTGGAATCATCTGGATAGAAAGGTGGGATATCTTCTTGCTCACAACACTTATGAGATTTATTCAACTTCCTGGTTATTCTCCACTGATTAGTGGTTGGTAAATAAAGCTTCTTAGAGCCTGGTTCATCCTGGTTTGATAAGAATCATGAAGATATCGCCATATGTCCGAACTGGCTAATCTGGAATCATCTGGATAGAAAGTGGGATATCTTCTTACTCACAACTCCTATGAGATTTATTCAATTCCTGGTTATTCTCCACTGATTAGTGGTTCCAAATAAAGCTTCTTAGATCGTGGTTCATCCTGGATTGATAAGAATCATGAAGATAATGGCATATGTCCAGGCTAATCTGGAATCATCTGGATAGAAGGTGGGATATCTTCTTGCTTACAACACTTATGAGATTTATTCAACTTCCTGGTTATTCTCCACTGATTAGTGGTTCCAAATAAAGCTTCTTAGATCGTGGTTCATCCTGGTTTGATAAGAATCTAAAAGCTATTGCCATATGTCTGAACGGGCTAATCTGGAATCATCTGGATAGAAAGTGGGATATCTTCTTACTCACAACTCCTATGAATTTATTCAACTTCCTGGTTATTCTCCACTGATAGTGGTTCCAAATAAAGCTTCTTAGATCGTGGTTCATCCTGGTTTGATAAGAATCATGAAGATAATGGCATATGTCCGAACAGGCTAATCTGGAATCATCTGGATAGAAGGTGGGATATCTTCTTGCTCACAAAAATTATGAGATTTATTCAACTTCCTGGTTATTCTTCACTGATTTTGGTTCCAAATAAAGCTTCTTAGATCTGGTTCATCCTGGTTTGATAAGAATCATGAAGATAATGGCATATGTTCGAACAGGCTAATCTGGAATCATCTGGATAGAAAGTGGGATATCTTCTTACTCACAACTCCTATGAGATTTATTCAACTTCCTGGTTATTCTCCACTGATTAGTGGTTCCAAATAAAGCTTCTTAGATCGTGGTTCATCCTGGTTTGATAAGAATCATGAAGATAATGACATATGTCCGAACAGGCTAATCTGGAATCATCTGGATAGAAGGTGGGATATCTTCTTGCTCACAAACTTATGAGATTTATTCAACTTCCTGGTTATTCTCCACTGATTAGTGGTTCCAAATAAAGCTTCTTAGATCGTGGTTCATCCTGGTTTGATAAGAATCATGAAGATATCGCCATATGTCCGAACAGGCTAATCTGGAATCATCTGGATAGAAAGTGGGATATCTTCTTACTCACAACTCCTATGAGATTTATTCAATTCCTGGTTATTCTCCACTGATTAGTGGTTCCAAATAAAGCTTCTTAGATCGTGGTTCATCCTGGTTGATAAGAATCATGAAGATAATGGCATATGTGAACAGGCTAATCTGGAATCATCTGGATAGAAGGTGGGATATCTTCTTGCTCACAACACTTATGAGATTTATTCAACTTCCTGGTTATTCTCCACTGATTAGTGGTTCCAAATAAAGCTTCTTAGATCGTGGTTCATCCTGGTTTGATAAGAATCATGAAGATAATGCCATATGTCCGAACAGGCTAATCTGGAATCATCTGGATAGAAGGTGGGATATCTTCTTGCTCACAACACTTATGAGATTTATTCAACTTCCTGGTTATTCTCCACTGATTAGTGGTTCCAAATAAAGCTTCTTAGATCGTGGTTCATCCTGGTTTGATAAGAATCATGAAGATATTGCCATATGTCCGAACAGGCTAATCTGGAATCATCTGGATAGAAAGTGGGATATCTTCTTACTCACAACTCCTATGAGATTTATTCAATTCCTGGTTATTCTCCACTGATTAGTGGTTCCAAATAAAGCTTCTTAGATCGTGGTTCATCCTGGTTTGATAAGAATCATGAAGATAATGGCATATGTCCGAACAGGCTAATCTGGAATCATCTGGATAGAAAGTGGGATATCTTCTTGCTCACAACACTTATGAGATTTATTCAACTTCCTGGTTATTCTCCACTGATTAGTGGTTCCAAATAAAGCTTCTTAGATCGTGGTTCATCCTGGTTTGATAAGAATCATGAAGATAATGGCATATGTCCGAGGCAGGCTAATCTGGAATCATCTGGATAGAAAGTGGGATATCTTCTTGCTCACAACACTTATGAGATTTATTCAACTTCCTGGTTATTCTCCACTGATTAGTGGTTCCAAATAAAGCTTCTTAGATCGTGGTTCATCCTGGTTTGATAAGAATCATGAAGATAATGGCATATGTCCAGGCTAATCTGGAATCATCTGGATAGAAGGTGGGATATCTTCTTGCTCACAACTTATGAGATTTATTCAACTTCCTGGTTATTCTCCACTGATTAGTGGTTCCAAATAAAGCTTCTTAGATCGTGGTTCATCCTGGTTTGATAAGAATCATGAAGATAATGACATATGTCCGAACAGGCTAATCTGGAATCATCTGGATAGAAAGTGGGATATCTTCTTGCTCACAACACTTATGAGATTTATTCAACTTCCTGGTTATTCTCCACTGATTAGTGGTTCAAATAAAGCTTCTTAGATGTGGTTCATCCTGGTTTGATAAGAATCATGAAGATATCGCCATATGTCCGAACAGGCTAATCTGGAATCATCTGGATAGAAAGTGGGATATCTTCTTACTCACAACTCCTATGAGATTTATTCAACTTCCTGGTTATTCTCCACTGATTAGTGGTTCCAAATAAAGCTTCTTAGATCGTGGTTCATCCTGGTTTGATAAGAATCATGAAGATAATGGCATATGTCCGAACAGGCTAATCTGGAATCATCTGGATAGAAGGTGGGATATCTTCTTGCTCACAACACTTATGAGATTTATTCAACTTCCTGGTTATTCTCCACTGATTAGTGGTTCCAAATAAAGCTTCTTAGATCGTGGTTCATCCTGGTTTGATAAGAATCATGAAGATATTGTCATATGTCCGAACAGGCTAATCTGGAATCATCTGGATAGAAAGTGGGATATCTTCTTACTCACAACTCCTATGAGATTTATTCAACTTCCTGGTTATTCTCCACTGATTAGTGGTTCCAAATAAAGCTTCTTAGATCGTGGTTCATCCTGGTTGATAAGAATCATGAAGATAATGCATATGTCCGAACAGGCTAATCTGGAATCATCTGGATAGAAGTGGGATATCTTCTTGCTCACAATACTTATGAGATTTATTCAACTTCCTGGTTATTCTCCACTGATTAGTGGTTCCAAATAAAGCTTCTTAGATCGGGGTTCATCCTGGTTTGATAAGAATCATGAAGATATTGCCATATGTCCGAACAGGCTAATCTGGAATCATCTGATAGAAAGTGGGATATCTTCTTACATACAACTCCTATGAGATTTATTCAACTTCCTGGTTATTCTCCACTGATTAGTGGTTCCAAATAAAGCTTCTTAGATCGTGGTTCATCCTGGTTTGATAAGAATCATGAAGATAATGGCATATGTCGAACGAACAGGCTAATCTGGAATCATCTGGATAGAAGGTGGGATATCTTCTTGCTCACAACACTTATGAGATTTATTTAACTTCCTGGTTATTCTCCACTGATTAGTGGTTCAAATAAAGCTTCTTAGAGCTTGGTTCATCCTGGTTTGATAAGAATCATGAAGATATCGCCATATGTCCGAACAGGCTAATCTGGAATCATCTGGATAGAAAGTGGGATATCTTCTTACTCACAACTCCTATGAGATTTATTCACTTCCTGGTTATTCTCCACTGATTAGTGGTTCCAAATAAAGCTTCTTAGATCGTGGTTCATCCTGGATTGATAAGAATCATGAAGATAATGGCATATGTCCGAACAGGCTAATCTGGAATCATCTGGATAGAAGGTGGGATATCTTCTTGCTCACAACACTTATGAGATTTATTCAACTTCCTGGTTATTCTCCACTGATTAGTGGTTCCAAATAAAGCTTCTTAGATCGTGGTTCATCCTGGTTTAATAATAATCATGAAGATATTGCCATATGTCTCAACAGGCTAATCTGGAATCATCTGGATAGAAAGTGGGATATCTTCTTACTCACAACTCCTATGAGATTTATTCAACTTCCTGGTTATTTCTCCACTGATTAGTGGTTCCAAATAAGTTTCTTAGATCGTGGTTCATCCTGGTTTGATAAGAATCATGAAGATAATGGCATATGTCCGAACAGCTCTAATCTGGAATAATCTGGATAGAAGGTGGGATATCTTCTTTCAGAGCACTTATTAGAGATTTATTCAACTTCCTGTTATTCTCCACTGATTAGTGGTTCCAAATAAAGCTTTTTAGATCGTGGTTCATCTTGGTTTGATAAGAATCATGAAGATATTGCCATATGTCCGAACAGGCTAATCTGTG